>NC_091994.1:50900285-51132785 GCF_044704955.1 Pristiophorus japonicus | reverse complement strand
TGCTCAACTGAGCACACACGCTGCATTGTCGTACACAGGACTCTAAGTCAGAGTCGATACCGGGCCACCACACGTGGGATCTGGCTATCACTTTCATCATTACTATACCCAGGTGTGTGCTGTGGAGATCCAAGATGAACGTCTCCCTGCCCTTTTTTGGTAGCACTACGCGGTTACCCTACAACAGGCAGTCTGCCTGAATGGACAGCTCATCCTTTCGCTGCTGGAACGGCTTGATTAGCTCTTGCATTTCACTGGGGATGCTGGCCCAGCTCCCATGCAGTGCACAGTTTTTTTACTAGGGACAGCAGAGGATCTTGGTTGGTCCAAGTCCTAATCTGGCGGGCCGTGACAGGTGATTTATCATTTTCAAACGCTTCCATGATCATCAACAAGTCTGTGGGCTGCGTCCCCATCAACAAGTATGCAGGCTGCACCATTTCCACCGCCGTGGTAGCCGACTGAGAGCATCTGCACAGTTCTCGGTGCCTGGTCTGTGGCGGATGGTACAGTTAAACGCTGATAGCGCAAGTGCCCGCCTTGTATGCGGGCTGAGACATTAGTATTTATCCCCGTTTCAGCGAACAGGGATATGAGGGGCTTGTGATCGGTTTCCAGCTCAAATTTGATGCCAAACAGGTACTGATGCATTTTCTTTACCCCGAACACACACGATAATGCCTCTTTCTGAATCATGCTGTAGGCCCCCTCAGCCTTAAAGCTCCTGGAGGCATAGGTGACAGGTTGCAACTTCCCCGCAACGTTAGCTTGTTGTAACGCATCACATGCTAGCACAAGTCTTTTACACGGGTTATACAATACAAGCAGCTTGTTGGAGCATAAAATGTTTCTGGCTTTCTCAAAAGCAATCACTTGTTTCTTTCCCCATACCCAGTTCTCACCTTTACGCAATAACACATGTAGGGGCCCTAAGAGGGTGCTTAACCCCGGTATGAATTTACCAAAATAGTTGAGGAGTCCCAGGAAAGACCGCAGCTCCGTGATGTTCTGTGGCCTGGGCGAGTTCCTGATAGCCTCTGTCTTGGCGTCTGTGGGCCGAATGCAGTCCGCCGCGATCTTTCTCCCCAAAAACTCCACTTCTGTTGCCATGAAGACACATTTCGACCTCTTCAGCCGCAGCCCGACGCGATCCAGTCGCTGGAGGACCTCCTCCAGGTTTTGTAGGTGCTCGACGGTGTCCCGACCCATGACCAATATGTCGTCCTGAAAAACTACCGTGCATGGTACCAACTTAAGTAGGCTCTCCATGTTTCTCTGGAAGATCGCTGCAGCCGACCGAATTCCAAACGGGCATCTGTTGTAGATGAACAATCCCTTGTGTGTGTTGATGCAGGTGAGGCCCTTCGAAGACTCCTCCAGCTCCTGCATCATGTAGGCTGAAGTCAGGTCAAGCTTGGTGAATGTCTTGCCTCCTGCCAGCATCGCAAATAGGTCGTCTGCCTTAGGTAGCGGGTAGTGGTCCTGTAGCGAGAAACGATTAATAGTTACTTTATAATCGCCGCAAATCCTGACCGTGCCATCACTTTTGAGTACTGGAAGAATCGGGCTGGTCCACTCGCTGAATTCCACTGGGGAAATGATGCCCTCGGGTTGCAGCCTGTCCAGCTCGATTTCCACTCTCTCCCTCATCATGTGAGGTACCGCTCGCGCCTTGTGATGAATGGGTCATGCCTCTGGGACCAAGTGGATCCGCACTTTCGCCCCGGAAAAGTTTCCAATGCCTGGCTTAAAAAGGGAAGGAAATTTGTTAAGAACCTGGGTACATGAGGCCTCATCGACATGTGATAGTGCTCGGATGTCATCCCAGTTCCAGCGGATTTTGCCCACCCAGCTCCTTCCAAGCAGTGTGAGGCCATCGCCCGGGACAATCCACAGTGGCAGTTCATGCACTGTGCCCTCGTAGGTGACCTTGACCATGGCTCTGCCCAAGACAATAATAAGCTCTTTGGTGTACGTTCTCAGTTTCGTGTGGATGGGGCTCAGGGCTGGTCTGAGTGCCTTGTTGCACCACAGTCTCTCAAACATGTTTTTACTCATGATGGATTGGCTAGCGCCAGTGTCCAGTTCCATGGCTACAGGTAAGCCATTCAATTTTACATTTAGCATTATAGGTGGATTTTTCATCAAAAATGTGTGCACCCCGTGTACTTTAGCATTTGCCTCCTCTCTCTGAGGCTCAAAATTGCTTTGATCCACCATTGACCGATCTTCCTCTGCCACATGGTGGTTAGCAGGTTTTGCAGAGCTTGCAGCTCGTCTGCAAGCTTGTTGGAGGTGCCCCATTGTTCCCCAGTTCTTGCAAACATACCCTTTGAAGCGGCATGAATAGGCTGAATGGAAGCCTCCACAACGCCAACAAGGTGTGAATTGCCTTGCATTCATCCTTTGTTGTGGACTCTGAGTCATCTGGGTCACCTGAGGCTCCCGAACCAGTGTACACAGCTCCTCATACGACTTATCTGTGGGTTTTACTGGAACCAGAAGATTCTTCATGAGGCTGTAGGTCGGTGCCCCGCAGACCGTGAGGAGGACCGCTCTCCTTTTTGCAGCGCTTCCTTCTCTGTCCAGCTCGTTGGCTACAAAGTACTGGTCTAGCCGTTCGACATAGGCTTCCCAGTCCTCACCCTCCGAGAACTTCTCCAGTATGCCCACAGTTTGCTACATCTTTGCGTTAGATTCGTATACTCGTCGCCAGTTGTTGTGTTCCTGACACAGATGAGACTGCACACAGGGAGGTTAAATTAACAGTGACGTCAGTCTTTATTAAGACACTCCAGAGTGAGGAACAGGCCTTAGGAGCCGGCTTATATACAGTGCTCCCAAGGGATGCTGGGATCCCTTGGAACTTCAGGGGATGCACTCCCTGGTGGCGGAACATGGGAGTGTATGCTTTACAGATACACAACAGTACCAACATCGGCCGATTGACAGCTAGTTGCTGGACTGGGACCACATAATCGGTCTCATTATGTGTCTGGTGGCTTCCTGCATTACAACAGTGACTACACTTTAAAAATACTTTATTAGTGCTGAAGGGCTTTGGGATGTCCTGAGGGCATGCAATGCGCTACAGAAATAAAAGTCTTTCATCTTTCTCTCAGTATCCCTTTGTGTTCTCTGTCTCAGTCTCTCAGCGTCTCTTGCCATTCTCCCTCTGACTCTCTGTCTTCGTCCTTCATTCTTTCTCTCTGTCAGCATGGGTCAGCAGTGACGTAAATCAGGTGACGGAAATGGCCGCCCGGTTCACACTCGCCCAGTTTACACCGCTACAGTGCCAGCCGTGGCTCAGTGGGCAGCACTTTCGCCTCTGAGTCAGAAGGTTGTGGGTTCGAGTCCCACTCCAGGAACTTGAGCACATAAATCTAGGCTGACACTCCCAGTGCAGTGCTGAGAGAGTGCTGCACTGTCGAAGGTGCCGTCTTTCAGATGAGACATTAACCGAGGCCCTTTCTGCTCTCTCAGGTGGACGTAAAAGATCCCATGGCACTATTTTGAAGAAGAGAAGGGGAGTTATCTCTGGTGTCCCGGCCAATATTTATCCCTCAATCAATATAACAAAGACAGATTATCTGGTCATTATCACATTGCTGTTTGTGGGAGCTTGCTGTGTGCAAATTGGCTGTCACGTTTCCCACATTGCAACAGTGACTACACTCCAAAAGTACTTCATTGGCTATAAAGCACTTTGAGACGTCCAGTGGCCGTGAAAGGCGCTATATAAATGCAAGTCTTTCTTTTCGCCTGATCCACTCTACCCATTTTACACTGGGAGCACATTGTTTTGGGGCCCGGACTATTTTAGCTCGCGGGCCCTCAGGTGGGTGGGGCAGGTCAAAATCTCGCGGCACCGAGTTCCCTGGCCAGCACCAATATAATTCATGGTGGGGTGGTGGGGCAGTGAGTGGCCGTTAACAAGGGGGTTTTGTGGGTCAGAAGGAGGAGAGTGCAGAGGACCAGCGACCCTTCCTTGTTCGGCCTGGAGAAGTCCTGCTATTCCTGGCTCCAGTTTTGTTACCGCCTCTCCTCCCCCGCCAGGTTTTATTGAGTGGTTCCATCCGAGCCAGAGTGTCCCTGGAGATAGAGTACGCGGTGTCCACCGGTACGCTTGCGGCCTTCCGCGAGAGGTGGGCACCGGAGGGACTGGAGTGCATCATCACCCCCAGCAACCAAATTTTAATTTGATTTGTTTTATGTCCAATTGGTTTAATGGGTTGGATTTAGTACCCCTTTAATAAGGGGGCATTTGATTTACATTTGTTTTTACAGGTGCAACAAAATTGGTGTAGAGCTGTTGAGTTGGGAGTGGCTGAGCCAGTCACATGACATTGCACACCGGCCACTACACGGGCTCAGCTGAGCAAGGTCTTGGTCCAGTGGCAAGGAGACCTGTGTAGAGAGCCGAATTGCCTACGGCGAGATGTTGGGTGCAAGCTTGGCGCGAGCAGCACCCTTGATAGTAGGTGGCCGGAGGCTTGGTTGGGGGCAGGCATTAGGAAGGTCACTTGTCCGCTAGAGTTCCGAGTGGGAGGTCAGTAAGGAGTGGGAGGGTGGAAGAGACATAGCCGCGATGCTCACCAGTAGAAGAGGCCAGGTCAGCAGTGGGGAAGGAGAGGTCCAGCCGTAAACGAGGAGCGTCCTGATCACCGCTGGAGGGATGTAAGCCCGCCACAGGAGCGGGAGGGGTGTGATGTCCCGGTCGCCTGGTCGGAGGCTCGCCTGCTCGCCAGACGTCATCGTGAGTAACCGGGTTTCAAATGACTGAAAATGATGCTAATAAAACACACCAAACTATTTTCTAGTAAGATTGGGGTACAGTATTCAATTTCTTAGTAAACATTTTTAAAAGAAAATTATTCTTGAAAGTTCCTCCATGTTGTTTAAAAGTTTCTCCAGAGGTTTTAAAAGTTTCTCCAAGTTGTTTAAAAATTTCTCCTGAAGTTTTAAAAGTTTTCCCAAGTTGTTTAAAAGTTTTCCCAAGTTGATTAAAAGTTTAAAATGAAAGTTAATAGTAAGTTACATCCTTTGGTATTGTTCTATGGATGCTGCCAGCCCTCTGCAGCTGTACAAAGCGCCTTCACGGAGTCAGCTTCGCCATCAAAAATGAGCAGGACGACCGCCTCAAAGACTCCCCCTGCGGGGTTAACGAACGCCTCATGACTCTTCAACTCACCCTATCCCGGAACCAATGAGCCACAGTCATCAGTGCATACGCCCCAACACTCGATGCAATTAATGAGACCAAAGAGGGTTTTTATTCCAACCTCAAAACATCCCCGTCCCGCGTCCCCGCGGGCGACAAACTGATCCTCCTAGGTGACTTCAATGCCAGGGTCAGCAAAGACAGCCCTCTGGGGAGCCATGATTGGCAGAGAGGGCGTAGGGAAAGCCAACTCCAGCAGTACCCTACTCCTGACAAAATGCCTAGAACATGAACTTCTCATCACCAACACCCTGTTCCGCCAGAGGGACAAATACAGGGCATCGTGGCAACACCCTCGCTCCAAACACTGGCACCTGCTCGACTATGTCATCATCTGAGCCAGGGATCGCAAGGATGTGCGCATCACCCGTGCCATGACAGGAGCTGACGACTGCTGGATGGACCACTGCCTAATCCGATCCATCATCAACATCAACATAGCCCCAAAGCGGAGGAGGCAGCAAAAACAGTGCCGCAAAAAAGTCAATGCCGGGGCACTTAAAGACCTAGCTAAGAGAGCCCTATACAGCCAGCACCTCATAGCTAACCTGGCGTGCCTTGATGACCCCAAGATGCAGAATGTCCACAGCGCTTGGTCTGCCCTCCAGGCCTCCATAACCAGTGTCTGCAAGGAGACACTCGGTCACTCAACCAGGAAACACCAGGACTGGTTTGATGAGAATGATCAGGAGATTCAAGAGCTAATAGATCGTAAGCGCAGAGCATTTCTGAGCCTCAAGCAACAACCCAACTCTGGAGCTGCAAAGCAACATTACAGGCGGCTCAAGGCTGAGGTCTAACAAAAAACCCGGAACCTAAAGAACAGGTGGTGGATGGAGAAAGTACAGGAGATACAAAAACTGGCCTACAGCCATAATGTGCGAGGATTCTTCATCGCAGTCAAGGCCACCTACGGACCAAACTCCCAAGGCCCCACCCCACTGCTGGCCAAGAACGAGGAAACACTCATCAAGGACACCGAGGCTGTCAGGGCCCGCTGGAAGGAGCACTTCGAAGATCTCCTCAATTGAGACTCTGCCTTTGACTCGAGTGTTCTTGACTCCATCCTGCAGCATGCGAGCCGCCATCACCTCAGTGAAACCTCAACGTTGCACGAGGTAGGCAAAGCCATAAGACAGCTCAAGACCAACAAGGCTACAGGAGCGGATGGAATCCCTGCTGAGGCGCTGAAGTATGGCGGAGAGGCACTGTTGGCACGGATACATGACCTCATCTCTCTCATCTGGAGGGAGGCGAGCACGCCGGGAGATCTCAGAGATGCAGTGATCGTGACCATCTTTAAAAAAGGGGACAAGTCCGACTGCGGCAACGACAGAGGAATCTCCCTGCTATCAGCCACTGGGAAAGCTGTCGCTAGCTTCCTCCTCATCCGTCTTCTCCCTGTGGCCGAGGAACTCCTCCCGGGATCACAGTGCAGATTTCATCCCCTATGGGACACAACAGACATGATTTTTGCAGCATGACAGCTGCAGGAAAAATACAGGGAGCAGCGCCAGCCCTTATACATGACCTTTTTCGATCTTGCAAAGGCCTTTAACACTGTCAACCACGAGGGTCTATGGAGCGTCCTCCTCCATTTCGGATGCCCCCAAAAGTTTGTCAACATCCTTCACCTGCTCCACGATGACATGCAGGCCATGATCCTTACCAACGGATCCATTACAGCTCCAATCCATGTCCGGACCAGGGTCAAACAGGGCTGCGTCATTGCTCCAACCCTCTTCTCAATCTTCTCGACGCCATGCTCCACCTCACAATCAACAAGCTCCCCGCTGGAGTGGAACTAAACTACAGAACCAGTGGGAAGCTGTTTAACCTTCGCCGCCTCCAGGCCAGATCCAAGATCGCACCAACTTCGGGTCGTTGAGCTACAGTACGCGGACGGCGCCCGTGTCTGCGCACATTCTGAGGCTGAACTTCAGGATATAGTCGACGTATTTACTGAGGCATATGAAAGCATGGGCCTTACGCTAAACATCCGTAAGACAATGGTCCTCCACCAGCCTGTCCTCGCCGCACAGCACTGCCCCCCAGTCACCAAGATCCACGGCGTGGACCTCGACAACGTGGACCACTTCCCATACCTCGAGAGCCTCTTATCAACAAGACGAGATTCAACACCTCCAGTGCGTCAGTGCAGCCTTTGGCCGCCTGAGGAAAAGAGTGTTTGAAGACCAGGTCCTCAAATCTACCACCAAGCTCATGGTCTACAGGGCTGTAGTAATACCCGCCCTCCTGTATGGCTCAGAGACGTGGACCATATACAGTAGACACTTTAAGATGCTGGAGAAATACCACCAACGATGCCTCTGCAAGATCCTACAAATCTCCTGGGAGGACAGGCGCATCAACGTCAGTGTTCTCGATCAGGCCAACATCCCCATCATTGAAGCACTGACCACACTTGATCAGCTCCGCTGGGCGGGCCGCATTGTTCGCATGCCAGACACGAGACTCCCAAAGCAAGCGCTCGATTTGGAACTCCTTCATGGCAAACAAGCCAAGGGTGGACAGAGGAAACATTACAAGGACACCCTCAAAGCCTCCCTGATAAAGTGCAACATCCCCACCGACACCTGGGAGTCCCTGGCCAATGACCGCCCTCGAGTCTCGTCGCCGAGAGCATGTAGAAAACAAGCGCAGGCAGCGGAAGCAACGCACGGCAAACCAGTCCCACCCACCCCTTCCCTCAACGACTGTCTGTCCCACCTGTGACAGGGACTGTGGCTCTCGTATTGGACTGTTCAGTCACCTAAGGACTCATTCTAAGAGTGGAAGCAAGTCTTCCTCGATTCCGAGGAACTGCCCTATGATGATGATGATGATGACGTTCACAAGACTCAATAAAACCCCAGCCAGTTGGGTTTGGGGGATCCATGATGAGGCAGGTGGTTGTGAGCCTGGTGGATGAACTGGTAATGTGCCGTGTGATTGTTAAACCTTCGCTAATAAACCAACTAATTCTTAATAGCAATGTGTTGCTTTGAATTCTTAAGCAAAGAACCCATGAAGCAAATACATTACAATGGGCTTATTATATTTGCACAGAATTATGACCACTCAGCACCATCAGGACATCGTATCAAGCCAGAGTTTTGTTCAGTTCAGAGAGATCATAGAAACTTACAGCACAGAAGGCCCGTCATGACAGAAGAGCAGTCGTGATTGGTCCCATATCCCCGCTCTTTGTCCATAACCCTGTAAGTTCCTCATTCTCAAGTACAGTTGGAACATCTGAAATCCAGAAAACTTGGGACCAAGGCCGTTCTGGATTTCTGGTATTTCCGGATTTCGGAACGTCTTTCCTACGTCCCAAAACCAGAAACGCCTGGGCCGAGGTAAGGAGAGGGGTGGGGAGGAGGAGTGGGGAGGGGGGGCGCTGAGGTAAGGAGGGGGAGGGTCGCTGAGGTAAGGAGGGGGAGGGGCGCTGAGGTAAGGAGGGGGAGGGGGAGGAGGGGCACTGAGATAAGGGCGGGAGAGGGTGCTGAGGTAAGGGGGAGGGGCGCTGAGGTGGGGGGAGGGGCGCCGAGGTATAGAGGGTTGCTGAGATAAGGGGGGGAGGGACCCTGAGGTAAGGGGGTACTGAGGTAAGGGGGGAGAGACGCTGAGGTAATGGTGGGGGGAGGGGCGCTGAGGTAAAGGGGGGAGGGGCGCTGAGGTAAGGGCGGGGGGAGGGGTGCTGAAGTAATGACTTGGAAGAAGGGACTGAGTGTAACAGTTTGCTGACAATACAAAGATGGGAGGAAAAGCAATGTGTGAGGAGGACACAAAAAATCTGCAAAAGGACAGGCTAAGTGAGTGGGCAAAAATTTGGCAGATGGAGTATAATGTTGGAAAGTGTGAGGTCTGCACATTGGCAGAAAAAATCAAAGAGTAAGTTATTATTTAAATGGAGAAAGATTGCAAAGTGCCGCAGTACAGCGGGACCTGGGGGTCCTGGTGCATGAAACACAAAAGGATAGTGTGCAGGTACAGCAAGTGATCAGGAAGGCCAATGGTATCTTGGCCTTTATCGCAAAGGGGATGGAGTATAAAAGCCGGGAAGTCTTGCTACAGTTTTACAGGGTATTGGTGAGGCCACACCTGGAATACTGCGTGCAGTTTTGGTTTCCATATTTACGAAAGGATATACTTGCTTTGGAGGCAGTTCAGAGAAGGTTCACTAGGTTGATTCCGGAGATGAAGGGGTTGACTTATGAGGAAAGGTTGAGTAGGTTAGGCCTCTACTCATTGGAATTCAGAAGAATGAGAGGTGATCTTATCGAAAAGTATAAGATTATGCGGGGGCTTGACAAGGTGGATTCAGAGAGGATGTTTCCACTGATGGGGGAGACTAGAACTAGAGGGCATGATCTTAGAATAAGGGGCCGCCCATTTAAAACTGAGGTGAGGAGAAATTTCTTCTCTCAGAGGGTTGTAAATCTTTGGAATTCGCTGCCTCAGAGAGCTGTGGAAGCTAACCAGTCTTTGGTTATAAAGCTTTGCTGGAGCCTTTCTATAAAGTCCTCCCAATTGTCTCCCGCATTGTACTTTTCATCTGATCCGTTGTTCGCCATTCTGTGGATTGTGTAATCCCGTAACCCGTCGCCACTGTAAAGTCCTGTCCCCTCAGTACAGATTCACACGAGGCATGTAGTGAAGTCAAGGTCACTCTGGACCTGCACCTTTTATTTCACAGCTCTGGAATGCTGCACTTGCCTGAGACCTGTCCTTATATACCTGTCTTTTGCAAGTGCACCCCTGGTGGTAAGGTATGCTGGTGGTTACAGGTCATATCTTATTACAGTCATGTATAGCATGTTAGGATACAGTTATATATAATAATGTAAGATACATGACAGTTGTAAATCTATGGAATTCGCTGCCTCAGAGAGCTGTGGAAGCTGGGACATTGAATAAATTTAAGACAGAAATAGACAGTCTCTTAAATGATAAGGGGATAAGGGGTTATGGGGAGCGGGCGGGGAAGTGGAACTGAGTCCATGATCGGATCAGCCATGATCGTATTAAATGGCGGAGCAGGCTCGAGGGGCCGTATTGCCTACTCCTGCTCCTATTTCTTATGTTCTTATGTAAGGAGCGAGCGGCCGAGGTAAGGAGTGGGGGAGTCCTGGGTGGGCGGGTAGGGGGGTCGAAGGTTCTGGGTCAGGGGTCAGCGGCCGGGAAAAGCCTGCGTTGGAGACCTGCAAAAACGATGAATTTAAATTATTATTTTTAAATTCTTTTTCAGCGGTTAATTCGTTTTTTTTTAAAGTCCAAACAAATGTCCGGATTCTGGAACATTTCGGATTTCGGATGCTCAGCCTGTACCTTTTTAAATTATTCCTGGAATCAGCTTCCACCACCTTTTCAGGGAGAGAGTTCCAGATCCCGGCAACTCTCGGAGTGAAACGAATTCTCCTCATCTCCTCTCTAGATCTTTGATGCTAAATCTTTGACCTCTGGTTATTGACCCTCTCACCAGAGGGAAGAGCTTTTGTCCATCTAAATTTCTCATCATCTTGAAAACCTGTTAGGTCACCTCTTGACCATCTCTGGTCCAAGGAGAACAGTCCTAACTTTTCCAAACTCTCCTCATAACTGAAGTCGCTCATCCCTGGTAAACCTCCTCTGTACCCTTTCCAAGGAATTTTCATCTTTCCTGGTGCTGTGCCCAGGATTGTATACATGGACACCAAGTCTCTCTACTCATCTACACTTTTCAACATTGTGCCATTTTTAGTATAATGTCTTTCCATATTAGTCCTCCCAAAATGCATCACTTCTCCGCATCGAACTGTATCTGCCATGTCTCTGTCCATTTCACCATCCAGTCTGTCGTCCTGAAGCCTATAACCATCCTTATCATGATCTACTCCTTTGCCAAGTTTCATAACATCTGCAAACTTTATAATGCCGCTCCCTACACCCGCGTCTCGGTCGTTTATGAAAACTGAAAAGAGCAATGGATCACAACTGAGCCTTGAGGAACACCACTGCAGACCTCCTCCCACTCTGGAAAACACCCACCCACTATCCTCCGCTTCCTGTCACTCAGCCAATTTTGCAGCTATATCACCAAGGGCCCCAAACCTGAAACGTTAACTCTGTTTCTCTCCACAGATGCTGCTTGACCTGCTGAGTATTTCCAGCATTTGTACCATCACTTCCCCCTTAATTCCATCGGCGTCCATCTTCTTAATAAGCCTCCTCTGTGGCATTTTATCAAATGTCTTCCGAAAGTCCATATATACAACATCTTCTGCATTACTGTACTCAACTTTCTGTTACCGCATCAAAGAATTCAATCAAGTTAGTCAGACAGGCTTTGCCTTTAACAAATCCTTGATTGACTCATGCCTTTCCAAATGAAAGTTAATTTGTCCCTGACAATGGTGTCCCATTCGGCTGATGGGCCTCTATTTTCCTGGTTTATCCCTCTCCCCTTTATTGAATAGTGGTATAATATTAGCAACCCTCCAGTCCTCCGGCACTACTCCTGTATTCAATGAGGGTTGAACAATTGCGACCAATCCCTCTTCTATTTCTACATTTGTTTCTTGCAGCAACCCAGGCTGAGCCACGACACTAACACAGCTGAGGATGTGAAAGGTGCTGTCAAAATACAAGTCTTTATTATCAGGTGTCACAAACATCCCAGAGCTACTTTTACTATGTGCTGGACCCATACCAGTGTGCCACCAAGCTCATGGTCTACAGGGCTGTAGTAATACCCGCCCTCCTGTATGGCTCAGAGACATGGACCATGTACTGTAGACACCTCAAGTCGCTGGAGAAATACCACCAACGATGTCTCCGCAAGATCCTACAAATCCCGGGAGGACAGACGCACCAACATTAGTATCCTCGACCAGGCCAACATTCCCAGCATTGAAGCACTGACCACACTTGATCAGCCCCGCTGGGCAGGCCACATTGTCCATATGCTAGACACGAGACTACCAAAGCAAGCGCTCTACTCGGAACTCCTTCATGGCAAACGAGCCAAAGGTGGGCAGCGGAAATGTTACAGGGACAGCCTCAAAGCCTCCCTGATAAAGTGCAACATCCCCAACGACACCTGGGAGTCCCTGGCCAAAGACCGCCCTAAGTGGAGGAAGTGCATCCGGGAGGGTGCTGAGCGCCTCGAGCCTCACCGCCGAGTGCATGCAGAAACCAACGCAAGCAGCGGAAAGAGCGTACGGCAAACCAGTCCCACCCACCCCTTCCCTCAACGACTATCTGTCCAACCTGTGACAGGGACTGTGGCTCTCGTATTGGACTGTTCAGTCACCTAAGAACTCATTTTAAGAGTGGAAGCAAGTCTTCCTCGATTCCGAGGGACTGCCTATGATGATGGTCGGCTCCAAAGATCAGTCTGTGGCTGGAAGCTGTTGTCGAGCTCCCGAGTAGACTACTCCACCTAGTGGACTACTGATATAACAACAACAAAGCCATATGTTTAGACACAGTTCTTAATCAGCAGCCATGTTAGTGCAAGTGTGTGTATTAGCTGTGTCTCAAGAAATCACAGATTGCCGATGAGGATGAGATTTTTCTGGTTCCCTAGCTAAAATTTTTGTTGAAGGATTATCCTGCCAACTGACAGAGGGACTGCTGGAGGTTCTTCATTTTTGCAGAATAGATTAAAAATCCAAAGTAAATGTTAAGCACCTTTGACTGAACTGTCGACGTTGCCAGAGTCCAGGTTGGCTGTGCCAATGGCTGTAATATGGTGCTTGGGTGAGTTCCATCATGACCAAGAGACTTTCGGAGCATATGTGGAGCGGCTAGAAATGTTTTCACCATGAATAGTATCGTTGAAGTCCCCAAAGGTGAAAACAGTAACTGAGCGGGTTTAGAATGGAAACGAGCTATTTTCTTGACTGAAGCAGACCTCGAGGTGTATGAAACCCTGAGAAATTTGCTTGTTCCCACCAAGCTGAAGGACACACCACTGAAGGAGATTCTAACCAAGTTAGAACAGCAGTACTGTCCTGAGCCCCTGGAAATTGCTGAAAGTTATTGTTTTGGAACATGCGACCAATTAATTGTCGAGGGTATCAGTGAGTACATTGTAGCATTAAAAAAAGCTATCCATTCACTGTCATTTCGGAAACATTCAGGACCGAGCATTGCATGACCGCTTTGTTTGCGGAATGAAAAATGAACAAATCAGAAGTAAATTATTGATGACCCCTAACTTGACTTTTGATTTAGCTTGTCAGACAGCTGTGTCGATGGATATGGCTGGCCAATATTCCCGAGAATTTTGTGCCATTTCCAGTCATTGGACAACTGAGGTGAATTGCCTGCAGGTTAAAAGTAAAAGGCAGTTGGGCCCCAAGACCTTAGCAACTGGCCACCGTAACAGTACATTGAAGTCGTACTATCGGTGCCTGGGACAACACCTCACTCACAGCTGTCCATATGTGAAGGCAGAGAGTTTCTACTGCAAATCTGAAACTGGGCATCTTGCGAAGGCATACTAACAGAAGAGTAAACCGACTGGCAATGCTAGAAGTAAAAAAATCTCCAGACACTATATAGTGTTGAAGAGAAGCAGCAAGACGACGAGGTTCTGGAGATACATGTCATCAGGAGCAGTGGTTATGTTTAATCTGCAAATATGGAAAATAAGTTCATATCTTTTGTTTGTGTTACAGAATTCTACAGTAGAATTTGAAAACATTAAATGGGTTCCATTGGAGAAATGTATGCCAAGAGTTGTGTATACCATGCAAGTCATGTACAATGATTATTTTGTTATGATTAACTTCTTCAATAAGGAGAGAGAAGTGTTGTAGAGCTCCCTAATGGACTACTCCATCTAGTGGACTACTGAAGTAATAACAATAAAGCCAGGTGCTCAGGCACAGTTCTTAATCAGCAGCCATGTTAGTGCAAGTGTGTGTATTAGCTATGTCTCAAGATACCACAGAAGCCAAACAATAAACTTCTGGGACCTGCTAAGTCCAACAGTGGGGTAGAACTGTCAGCACTAGAGTGCAGTACTGAGGGAATGCTGCAGTGTTGGAGGTGCTATCTTTCGGTTGAGAGGTTAAACCGAGGCCCCAGCTCGCTTAAATATTGATGTCTCACGAATATATCTCCATCTCTAAAATAAACTGGTCATTGCTCTCGGTGGGATCTTGCTGTGTGTGCATCTCTATGGTGTTTGCCTATAAACAACAGTCGCTGCACTACTTTATTGTATATGAATACTTTGAGACGTTTTCGAGAGGCATGATCAGATGCTATTTAAATGCAATTCCTTTGGGGTCTTTTAATCATACAATTTTATAGTAGGAGGTTATTTTACCTATCGTGCTTGTTAAAAGAGCTCTCCAATTAGTCGCACTCCCCTGCTTTGGCTCTGTGAAAGAGCTAGCCAATTAGCCCAACTCCCCTGCTCTTTCCACAATGCCCTTGAAAATGTTTCCTTATGTTCCTATAATTAAAATCCTTCAGTTGTGACGACTTCCATTAAATTCCACTTTTAGCATCTGTTGACCAGTTCCTTTGTGATGAATTCCTCCAATACTTTGTTAATCTCTGATAACACCTTCCTCATAGAATCACAGAAATGTATAGCACAGAAGGAGGCCATTTCGGCCCATCGTGTCTGTTCCGGCCAACAAAGAGCTATCCAGCCTAATCCCACTTTCCAGCTCTTGGTCCGTAGCCCTGCAGGTTACGGCACTTCAAGTGCACATCCAAGTATTTTTTAAATGTGGTGAGGGTTTCTGCCTCTACCACCCTTTCAGGCAGTAAGTTCCACCACCCTCTGTATGAAGAAATTCCCCCTGTAGAATTTACCAATATCTCGCAAAGATTCCAGGTACCTTTCCCCTACAGAGGAGAAGAATACCTTTCTGGGCTTTTAAAATGAGTTTAAAGGGGCAGGCAAAGCCTGCGGGGGATAAAAGGGGATGCATTCATGGAGACCCCCCCCCCCAGTGTTTGGACTCATAGGAAAGGGAATTCAAAATGGACCTAAATTACAGAAGCTTGAGATCCCCTAAACATCTATGGGAAGGAGCATATCAATTTTAAGATTCTACAACATTTTGGCTGCAAAAAAAAAAAGAGTTACCAAATACAGGAGGTGGGGCCAAATTCGTGTACTAAAGACCCCAGACTGTCTGGGGGAACTATTCACCCTCTGAGAGATAATCGAATTACCCAATCAAGCACAATGGAAATCATGGTCAAGAAACTGGACAATTCTAAAACCAGTGATAGCACATTCTCACACCCTAATCGAGTTACTGCTGACAAAGGAGACATTTGAAAATCAGTGGACAGAACAGTTCAAACAGAGCCCAAGAGATTTGATGGGAGATAACGGAGCCTTTTTTTGGAATATATCTATCCCCCAGTTTTTACAAGGAAAGACCAGCAAGGAGCAGCACGCAGACTAGCAGAACACAGAAACTAGCAGAAGACAGGAGAGAAGCAGAGCACAGACTGGAACACGGACACAGACACAAGCAGCTGGAGCTGGGGAGTGAAGAAATGGAGCAGTGAAGGAAACTACTAGAACTCATCAAGAACTGACTGAGCACGAGGCCCACGAAATGGAAGGTTGTCAGCAACCAAATTGACAAACCCGGGCCACCACAACCAGCAAAACGACCAACCGAAACCAACTCAGCAAAACCCAAAGAATCGACATTTATTTCCACTCTACAATTTACTTCGGAACGACCAACGGGTGAGAAATTACCAAAAAGGACTAACTAAAACTATTCCTAACCAAAGAAAGTGGGTATTTACCCCATACATCCAAAACGCAACTTAGCGCATCAACGGACGCACCCCAACCAAAGATTACGCAGTCCGAAGTCCTCTTCTCCGTCCGGGGTACGGCTCACCTAGAAGGCCAAGTGCAGCGAACCCCGAAACCGTGATTCACTAGCAACTGTCTAAAGGGATTGGTGAGCATAGTCCCTGAACCCTGAGAGCTATAACTTAAGTTAGTTAGGGGAATTGGGAGGGGGGGAGGCTGGGATAACTTGTGTAAATGTATCTGCATTCGCCTTTTTACCCCATTTAGAGTTTAAGCTGTATTCTTTTCCCCACAGGCTGTAATTGGACAATTTATTCAATGTGTTGTACCCCTCAGTGTGTATTGGTCTGTGTGTGTTATTAAAGGTGTGCCTTTTACTTCTTTGTAAACACAATAAAGCCATACCTGCTTCCTACCTTGAAACCGATTGTCTGTCCAAGTCTGTCACAGTCCCTTCATAATTCCAGTGTCTGGAACCAAGGGTGTGGGAGTGATTCGGAACCGCTCATATAAGGTCAGAAGGGAAAGCTGACCCCCTGCAAACCACCCCTTACACCCTCAAATCCCCTCTAAACCTCCTACCAATCACTTTAAATCTCGTCCCCCTGGTTGTTGACCCCTCTGCTAAGGGAATAGGACCTTCCTATTCACTCTATCTAGGCCCCTCATAATTTTATACAACTCAATAAGCCTCAGCCTCCTCTGTTCTAAAGAAAACAAACCCAGCCTATCCAATCTTTCCTCATAGCTAAAATTTTCCACTCCCGGCAACATCCTCATAAATCTCTTCCACACCCTCTCAAGTGCAATCACATCTTTCCTGTAATGTGGTGACTAGAACGGCACGCAGTACTCCAGCTGTGGGCTAACTAGTGTTTTATACTGTTCAAGCAGAACCTCCCTATTCTTGTATTCTATGCCTTGGCTAATAAAGGCAAGCATTCCGTATGTCTTCTTAACCACCTTATCCACCTAGCCTGCTACCTTCAGGGATCTGTGGACCTGCACTCCAAGATCCCTTTGTTCCTCTACACTTCTCAGTGTCCTACCATTTAATGTGTATTCCCTTGCCTTGTTAGCCCTCCCCAAATGCATAACCTCACACTTCTCCGGATTGAATTCCATTTGCCACTGTTCTGCCCACCTGACCAGTTGATTGATAGCTTCCTGTAGTCTACAGCTTTCTTCATTATCAACCATATAGTCAATTTTTGTATCATCTGCAAACTTCTTAATCATACCCCCTACATTCAAGTCTAAATCATTGATATATACCACAAAAAGCAAGGGACCTAGTACTGAGCCCTGTGGAACCCCACTGGAAACAGCCTTCCAGTCACAAAAACACCCATCAACCATTGCTCTTTGCTTCCTGCCTTTGAGCCAATTTTAGATCCAACTTGCCACTTTGCCCTGGATCCCATGGGCTTTTACTTCCAAATCCAGTCTGCCATGTGGGACCTTATCAAAAGCCTTGCTAAAATCCATATACACTATATCATACGCACTACTCTCATCGACCCTTCTTGTAACTCCTCAAAAAATTCAATCAAATTGGTCAGATACAACCTTCCCTTAACAAATCCATGCTGATTGTCCTTGATGAATCGGTGTCTTTCTAAATGAAGATTTATCCTGTCCCTCAGGATTTTTTTCCAATAATTTTCCCAACACCGAGGTTAGGTTGACTGGCCTGTAATTATGCAGTCTACCTCTTTCTCCCTTTTAAAAAAAAGAACCACGTTAGCAGTCCTCCAGTCCTCCGGCACCACACCTGTAGCCAGATTAGATTGGAAAATGATGGTTGGAGCCTCTGCTATTTCCTCTCTTGCTTCCCTTAACAGCCTAGGATACATTTCATCCGGGCCTGGGGACTTATCAACTCTCAAAGCTGCTAAACCCCTTAATACTTCCTCTCTCACGATGTTTATTTCATCTAATATTTCGCATTCCTCCCTGATTGTATAGTCTGCATCACCCCTCTCTTTTGTGAAAACAGACGCAAAATATTCATTAAGAACCACACACAGATTACCTTTATGGTCTCTAATAGGCCCTACTCTTTCTCTCTCTTTAGTCATCGTCTTGTTCTTAATCTAATTATAAAACATCTTTGGGTTTACTTGCCATTTTTTCCCCTCTATATGACACCATAACTCTTTCAAACTGAGCAATGTTACAATCTGATTGGTGCAGTTCCCTGTGCATGTTTAACACACAGACTCCACCTTGAGCACTTGATTTAATGTAACTATCTGCTACATAAGACGCTGCTTTTGCTATTTAGTATTAAATCACGAAAATAGACGCAAGAGAGAAAAATGCAACGAATTCACAGAAAAGTCTTTTCAAGAGAAGGTGTGCAAAGCAGCGTAAAGATTTATTAAATTCCTCGTGGAGCGATGATCACGGAGATTAGCATACAACCTCTCCGTTTTCTGCACAGTGCAAGCTGTTAGACAGGGAGACAAAACCATGGAATACACATGCAGCCAAAGTATTTCTCTCTGTGACAACGATTTCCCAATTACACCGCGTTAAATTGAAACAGTCACAATGTGTACACCAGATTGCTATACAACTGTCAACAAATTGGCTCGGATTAGTTTCCACATAAATACAGTCACACAAAACGTTAAATGAAAGTGTTCCGATTCTTCATCATTAATTCATCATTAGTGCAACTAGATCGCATTAACCAGACTAGAACATTGCAGCCTTGTGTGTTGTGCATCAGTAAAGCTTCCCTTTTAGCAGATGGCCCCATTATAACACTACTCTGTACATTAGTGTCATCAAGATGACGCGAGATAGCTCAACAGCTCTTGCCGACTAGCTGCCAGGTTTTACACTAAAATAATGGATTATGCGATGGTTTGAATTCGACATCATTAACACAGGAAAGTAGGAATTTTGTGCGTATTGCGTGTGGGCTTATCAGATCATTTGAATTAGCCAAGTTTCGAGAATACACTGTAAAGAAAAGTGCATTGAATATATTGTTTTTAATAAGTTGGGGAAGAGTGAGTCTTGGGGGGGGGGGGCGATTTTAACCCTCCTGGCTCAGCAGAAACCTGGCGGGTGGGCAGTTAAAATCGTCCTGGCTCTTATCTCTCCGAAAACCACCATGATTGCAACATGTGCAATTTTAACCTGCTCGCCCACGCAGGCCTCAAGGACAGGCGCCCGGAGCCAACAGGGTCCTTCTTTACATGTACGTATTGAGGCCCGACTGTAATTTTAACTCGGGCCCGAGCGGGGAATCCGCCCGGAGTTAAAATCCGGTTGTGACCCAAATTCAGTTTTGTCTCGGAATGCTCAAGTTAGTTATAGCCGTGTAACTCACTCCAAGCCATCACCGATTAACGGGTTGCCGGCGCTGGCACTGATACAGAAACCACTCGAGGGACCGGGCCGTGGTGAATCGGCGGCAATGTCCCTTTAACGGACTGCTGGTACTGCATTTGACCAGAGCCATGGGCGCGGTCGGGGGGCTGCACACCTCTCAATGTAACAAACGTAATGGTTGGAGCAACTTTGCCATCATTGGACTCGCTGGGGAAGGCGTATCAAGAACCATCAACGCATGGGATCTTAGTTAGAAAGTTACTTTTTACAGGAAAAGGTTCTGTATTTCCCGTTTTTTTCTGGGAATGGAAGATAGGGTATTTTTCGAACCGTGGCCTCGATAGCAGCATTCGTTCAGGTGCATCAATAGCAGGGACATTCTCAGTATCCTGTGTTCCAAGGACCCCTTTTCTGGATGGTTGTTCCACGAATGACCAGGAACTGGCCAAACTCCTTTCTCGCAGAACGCAGACAGATCGATCGCAGAAATGTGAGCAAGGTTTGAACAATTGGTAACACACCGTTACCCACTATAGGCTGCTCCTTGAAAATGATGCTAGACTCTAACAAATTGGACTCGGGATTTGCAAGAGCCCCCCAGGTTCAGTATCCTGGATTTAACAGTGCCAGATCCAGCTGCCCTTTCAGTCAATACCACTTGCAGAATTGGTTATAAAGATGACGTTAATGAATGTTTTTCAGCAGTGATATCTTGACAAGATTTGAACCAAATATTCAGTGTCCATAGCCATGCACACAATTGGAATTAGAGCTCGAAGCTGGCTTTGCGACCGATGGTTGAATAGGTACTACACGCTGAAAGCAGTAACTTTAACACAGAGATATTGTACTTTAACTAGTTACATATATAGGTATAGTGTAAGCACAACTAGACATGGAATAAGGTTTAAGTTACATATCCAAATTGGCAGTGACATTTCTATCACTTGTATCACACAACCTGCCTCAAATCCAGCACCAGTCAGTTACAGATTCTCCCACAGATAGAAATATGAGCTTTCTTATAAACGGGATGTCACGGTGCCGCCTGCAAATTAGCTTAACCTTATTTCTCGTACGGATCAAAATAGAGTTTGACTTGCACGAAACTCAAGGCAATGATTGGCTGAGAACGCAGGCAGCTTTCTGCTGTTGAACGGATGGCTTGTGCTTTCCAATGAACTTGCATTTATATAGTGCCTCTCGCTCTCACTAATCTAAGCAAAGTTTAGCCGTAACGCACACTACAGAATTCAGTCACAAGACAGGCTTCAAGGCAGTTTGGTCGCTTGGTGAGTATTAGAGCTTGCTTCCTAACCAGAGGGTCACAGTTTGAACCAGTCCAAGATTGTCCAACAATCCAATTCAAGTTGCCACAGTTGGGATAATGTTTGCCACATCTTGGTTTGGCCAGACCGAGTGCGGACTGTAACGCAGGATGGCATTACAGTCATGTGGTGCAACATGGAATATGAGAGATGATGGTCATGTTGATCTGAAGGGTCTGACGGTAAATGAGTCTGCTGCTCCACTCGATTCCCAGGACTAAATCCGGGGCACACACAGTCCCTCAAATGCAGGGTGGTTGGGCTTCATTTGACTTCCTCAGTCGGAACGGCCTTGAGAACAGACAACACGGGAAGTTGTGCGAGTGTCTTCACTCGTCAACCGGAGGTATAATAACTGATATGGCGACTAGTAGCCTTAAGGCACGTTGCAACTGTTAATCATTTTATTACTTGCTCTAATAGAAGTGACCATTAAAAGAGAAATAGTGACAGTCAACAACTGGTCCCCCAGCAAGGTCACAGTGATAATTGCACTGACTTTAAATAAAATGTCAAAAAAAATTTGCTTTTTCTGAGGCGTTTTAACTTCAATCTCTTACCTATTATTAAATGAATTACAGATCTTTTATGAAGCAACATGTATTGATTAAATTTTCTAGGATTGAAGTTAATATATTTTACCTTCCCTTTTGTGGAAAGTAATGACTGTTCTTTGGAGGCATTTCTTGTTGTCATTATTTTTAAGTTCTATTCGTGCATTTTGCCATTTTAAAAGATCTGTTAAGAACCCTTTATCCTCTCGGGGGGAGACGAAGTGGCCTAGCTAAAGGTTAGCAGCTTTGCATATCTGCTTTGGAGACATGTTATTACATCTCAATCACAGCGAAGGGCTGCTGCACGCTTTTAGTGGAACTTTGATTCAGGCCCACAACTTACAGAGGCAATGCATTCTCTGCTTCCCAGTGAGAGTGTGGTAGAGAGTCCAGGGTTTGTGGCTGTCTGCCATCCAGGAGTGATGTCAGTTAGCACTTTATAGCACAAATAGCAGAAATCTCGAACTCTCTTTCCCCGAAAAACTGCTGAGGCTGGGGATCAATGGAAAATGTCAAAACTGAGACCGATAGATTTTTGTTGGGTAAGGGTATTAAGAAATATGGAACCAAGATGGGTTGATAGAGTTGAGATTTTGATCAGCTATGATTAATTGAATGGCGGAACATGCTCGAGGGGCCGAATGGCCTCCTCCAGTACCTATCTTCCCATTTGATTCGGTATACTTTGTTTGGAAGAAATTTTTTCAAGCTCTCTGTTGGGCCTGTATTTAGAGCAGTGTACTTCACTTTAGAGGGGAAACGGGTCTAGTTAGCAAACTATTCACGGTAACCAATAATACGTGCATTGATAATTCAAGTCTGATCACAAAAGGCATTACGTTTTAAAGTACAGTAGCGTTATTACAGCAACATCTTGCACTGACCTAGTGCCCTTAACGTAAAACAAAATCCCAAGGTGCTTCACAGAGCTGTGAGGTAAAAAAAAACAGATGCTGCGCTGAAAGAGAGATTGGGATAGATAACCACAACCTTGGTCAAGGAGGTGACGTTTAACCAGGGTCTTAAAAGAGGCAAGGGGGATGGATGGCCAGGGGGGATCTGGGCAGATGAAGGTCTGGCTACCAATGGTGAGACAAAGGCAGGATGCACAAGAAGTCAGAGTTAGAGGCGAGAGTTCAGGGGGATGGTCGCAGTAGGTTACAGAAATAGGCAAGGGTGAGGTTTAAACACAAAGATGAGAACTTTGACGACAAACACTGCACCCATTCCGTGCCGGTAACCTCCCTCTGGTCAGGACAGCATTTCTTGCTTGAGATTAACATTCAGGCGAACGATGGGCTACCACCTCACCCAAAGGACTGCCTGTGTGCTAGTACAGCCCCTTCTGGGTACTGGAATGCCAGCCTAGATTACAAACACAACCCATTAGTACAGGGCTTGAACCCACACAGAGACAGGGCCACTAACACCCGAGCCCTGCCAACGTCCGCATGTCTCACTGTTTTCATTAGGGAATTGAATGTGGAAAATTAGGTCAGGGTCGATTTAGAATAATTACTTCTGACTTTCAACAAATAATGAGTGTGGCCTAAGATAGACGATGGGGTTAGTGTGACTAAGATTCCCTTTAGTGAGCGATGCAGGCGGCTGGCTAAAATCCCACCAATCCTCCAGTAAGTGAACTGGTTCGGACATTCTCAACAGTCAGTGGCACGGACACAGACAGAGAGAGGGACTGCTTTCTGCATCCTCCGCCTGAAGTAAATATAATTCTTAACCCAATCCAGAGCTGCAGTAATGAGCCGAGTCCTGCAAAATTCTACAGCGGCCACTACGGTCGTGTCTGATCTCAGGTATCTGTAAGACCAAACTTAAACGTGCTGGAAATCTCAGCGGGCCAGGCAGCATCTGTGGAGAGAGAGAGAGAGACAGGGTTTCTGACCAAGCGTCACCGGCCTGAAACGTTAACTCTGTTTCTCTCCACAGATGCTGCCGAGATTTCCAGCATTGTCTGTTTTTATTCCAGCATCCGCAGTATTTTGCTTTTGACTTAAATATGCTCACGGGGTATAAGCAGACGTGAGGTTAACCACTACTGAACAACTGAGGCACCGGGGCTATATTTAAAACACTGCTTACTAATCAAACTCTTGCACTATGAAAAGCCACACACCTTACCTTAGCTGCACTCTTTCACTCCATTACATATCTTTCAATATATATATATATACATATACATCTTAGGGAGAGGATTTTGTTATTGGTGTTTACTTGTTAAAATCTACTGAACGTAGCATTTATCCAACGAACACTCCAAAGCACAAATGATGAGCTGTATAATTGTACGTATCACTGATGTTTCTTAATGCAGCTAAAGTTGTAAGATGCATTTACCGTACATTGAAATGCAAAGTCTACACTGAATCTGTCTCCACTGTTTCACACCTAAAACCCATGCGCACTGCCCACTGGACTCCCACTGAAAGCTGTAACAGGTCTTCAGTAAATTGCGACACATTGCGATAACTACATCAGGGGAGGAAGAGAAGGATATGCTGGGAGGGGGAGGTGAAGAGGCTGGTGGGGAGCATAGCCCCCGCATGGACCTGTCGGGCCCAACGGCCTGTTTCTGTGCGGTATATTCTATGTAAGTTGGACAAGTCTTCGGCGACTGGCGAGCACGGGGAGATCCGGACGTGCTGCTTACTTTGACATGGCGATGATCACCGGCACATGTCCTTTCTTGCTGGGTGCGATGCTGGAAAGCAAAGGGCGGATGTGTCTGATGGGATACACCTTCAGCAGCAACTCGTGAAGCGCCGCCCGGAACTCGCGTCTCATCAAGCAGTACAGGATGGGGTTGAGGCAACTGTTGCTGTGGGCGAGGCAGATAGTTATGGGGAAGACGTACGCCTGGGTGGTGTAAAAGCCCCCCGTGAAATGGACCACGTTGAGCTTGATGAAGGCGCTCCAGACGGTGATGGCCTGGTTGGGCAGCCAGCAGAGGAAGAAGGAGAGGACGACGATGGTGACAGACCTGGTGACCTTGGATGTTCTCCTCGGGTGACCGCTGCCCATCTCCTTCCCGTTGACAAAGCGCAGCAAGAGCAGGTAACACACGGAGATGGTGATCAGGGGCAGGATGAATCCCACCGAGACCTTGAAGATCTGGTACAGCCCCAACCAAAACTGAGGATCGTTGTTGAGGAACTTGACGATGCAGAGCTCTTCATCGGCCAGCACCACGGTGGTGGAATAAATGGCGTGGGGCAGGGTGGCGACACAGGCCACCACCCAGATGGATAAGCACACCAACTTGTCCGAGTATCGGGACGAGTTCTTCTTCATCTTCAACGACTGGGACACGGAGCAGTACCTGGTGATGCTCATGACGGTGAGGAAGAACACGCTGGCGTACATGCTCATCACGGTCACGGAGGAGACCAGCTTGCACATGACCTTGCCAAAGGGCCAGCTGAAATCCATGGCCGTGTCCACCGCCCAGAAAGGCATGGTCAGCACGAATTGGAAATCGGTCACCGCCAAGCCCATGACCAAGATAGTCATGGTGGACTTCTTCTTCGCGTACCTGGACTGGAGAAGGTAGAGCACTAGGAGGTTCCCCACCAGACCCAGGGCACACACCAGAGAGTAGACGATGGAGATCAGGATCCTGGTAATTTTAGACCCATCACTATGGACCTCAGTGCCATGAATGATAAAATATTTCAGGAAATCCTCCAGAGATTGGTTGGTTTTATTAAACGAGACAAACAAGCCATCATCGTACGAGCAGCAGTTAAGGTCGGACATGTTGGAGTCTTCCCTTCTCGTCCCTTAAATCCCCTCGGGTAGTTTGCAGAGTGCGACAGTACCTTCTGCTCTCTCCCTCTGATCGCTCGCTCTGACTGGCCCGAATTTCTGTCTCTCTCTGATCGTGGTCTCCCCAATCTCTCTCCTTGAGCTCTCTCTCTGATCCCTTTCTTTCTCACTCTCCTAATGTCTTCCTCTCATTGGTCTCCTCTCTCTCCCCCTGATCTCTCTCTCTCTCACTCACCCTGATCTCCCTCTCTCTCACTTCCCCTGATCTCTCTCTCACTCCCCCTGATCTCTCTCTCTCTCTCCCTGATTTCTCTCCCTCTCCCCCCCCCCCGATCTCTCTCTCTCCCTGATCTTTCTCTCTCTCTCTCACTCCCCCTGATCTCTCTCTCTCTCTCCCTGATCTCTCTCTCTCTCTCACTCCCCCGATCTCTCTCTCTCACTCCCCCCGATCTCTCTCTCTCACTCCCCCCGATCTCTCTCTCTCACTCCCCCCGATCTCTCTCTCTCACTCCCCCCGATCTCTCTCTCTCTCACTCCCCCTGATCTCTCTCTCACTCTCCCCCCCCCCCGTCCCCGATCTCTCTCTCTCTCTCTCACTCCCCCGCTCTCACTCTCTCTCACTCCCCCTGCTCTTTCTCTCTCTCACTCCCACTGCTCTCTCCCTCTCTCTCACTCCCCCTGCTCTCTCTCGCTCTCTCTCACTCCCCCTGATCTCTCTCTCTCTCTCTCTCTCACTCCCCCTGATCTCTCTCTCCCCCGGTCTCATTTACTATCCCTTTCTCACTCACTTTCCTTCATCTCACTCCTTCTTTGATCTCTTCTCACTCCCTAATCTCGCTGATCCCCTTCCTCTCTGTTTCTCTCTCTCTGTCACTCTCTCTCTATCTCCATCTCTCTCTATCTTTCCCTCTCTGTCACCCTCTCTCTATCTCCCTCTCTCTCTATCTCTCCTTCTGATCCCTTTCCCTCCCTCTGAATGCCCTCTCCGCCTTTTTCTCTCTCTCTCTCTCTGATCTTCCTGTCTCTGTGGCTCTCCGAGTCCGTCTCTTGAAGACTGAGTTCTCCGCAGATGTTTCCTCGCCTCCTGTGAGCGGCCGAGAGCTTTCGGCCAGCTCTTAAACAAAGCACGTCACAGAGCAACTTGCCAGTGATTTAATAAAAAGCTGGGATCCCTGTGCAGACCCAAGGCTGCTTGGAGTGAGGAGCATCGAGCGGCGACGACCTGACACTGATCCTAATGTGGTAGTTTGTCTCATTCTTACATCAGCAGTTCACTGGTAACTTTGAGTTGAAGGCTGGGAATAGATTGTAATTTCTGTGTAAGGCAGTGTTAGTTACATTATGGGATGTGAACTTTTATTAATATTATCCCAGTCTGTAATGATGGTGATGCAATAAATTATTCTACAATATTATCAAAAGATATTAATCTATTGATTGGTAATTTATTGAATTTGCACCCGAGGCTGTGGGCAACACTAGCGAATGGCATTTGTATGCGCGCAATTTTAAGGGCGGATTTAACCCATTTCAAGGGAGCGAGTTAACGCCTGCGTTAGTGTAACCGACAGGTGAAATTCACCAAAGAATAAAGTGTGAGCGAACGATTAAAGTTCGCGTGTAATATACCGGCGACTCGTGCGCTCGCCAAACCAATATCGGCAGCGCCGGACTTTCCCGTCCGCAGCGCCGAGTCGGGAAGGTGTCCTTACTGTCTGCACTTGGGGATCCTGCCAGTTCAGTAAAGTCCATCTAGATTGTTCCCTGTGTGTGGAGTTCTTGGATAAATATTGAAGCATCCCCTTCTCTTCGAGAGGAACTACACACCGAGCCTGCCTTGGGCGCGAATTTCGGCGAGATAAGCGAATTCCGCGGCGTTGCTTACGACAAGTCAGAGGATGTGACGGTGATACATTCTGAAAGAAAGACTGGCATTTCTATAGCCCCATTCACAGCCCCAGGACGTCCCAAAGCACTTTACAACCAATTAAAAACGTTAAAAAAAATGCAGTCACTTGTATTGGAGGAAAGGTGACAGCCTAAGTGCGCACAGCAAGCTCCCACAAACAGCAATGCGACAACGAACATTTTTTTTTAGTAATGTTGGTTATAACCAGCGACGATGAAGGAAAGGCGATATATTTCCAGGTCGGGATGTGTGCGATTTGGAGGGGAACTTGCAGGTGATGTCACAAAGGTAAGGTATTCATTGTATTATACAACAAGGGGCCCGTGCTTTGGCTGTCATTTGAGGGTACAGGGAGGTTCTGGACTAAATCTGATTGTGTCCTAAAATGGAACTGTATTCAGGTATCCTGAGCCCTGTACTCGCCCTATTCAGCTACTCTCTGTGGGGAAATGCACTCAATAGGTACAACCCCTGACTCCCCAAAGCCTCACCACCACCTACAAGGTACACGTGATGGAATACTCTCCACTTGCCTGGATGAGTGCAGTTCCAACAACTCTCAAGAAGCCTGACACCATGCAGATAAACCAGCCCACTTGATTGGCACCCCATCCACCACCTTGCAAAGTAAACTCCATCACCGTGGCTGCAGTGTGTACCATCTACAGGATGCACTGCGGCAACTCACCAAGGCTTCTTCAGCAGCACCTCCCAAACCCGCGACCTCTACCACCTAGAAGGACAAGAGCAGTAGGGACATGGGAACACCACCACCTGCAAGTTCCCCTCCAAATCGCACACATCCTGACTTGGAAATATATCGCCGTTCCTTCATCGTCGCTGGGTCAAAATCCTGGAACTCTCTCCCTAGCGGCACTTTCACCACACGGACTGCAGCGGTTCAAGAAGGCGACTCACCACCACCTTCTCAAGGGCAATTAGGGATGGGCAATAAATGCCGGCCCACATCCCCAGAATGATCAAAGAAACGAGCTCAAAAATTGGTGCTGCTCAAGGAATATGTTGTTTTAAAAAAATTTTGCCGGGTTTTACGCTGCCAATTCTTTATGGGTAGGATTACAGCCTGTGCTTAGATCTCAGGTGAATGTTTCCAGTTTCAACCAACAGCTGGCAGCACATTGCACAGTGATTTGGGTTGTCAGATCCAAGGGAGAGCAGTGTGCATGCCTACTTGGGAGTAAGAAATGTTTTAAGGCTGCAGGCAGAAGCACTCACACTCAGACATGGTGGCTGGTGTGCAACGGCCATCACACGTTAAAAAAATCCACGCACAGGCATCTTCCACCCTTCAAGATGTAGTTTGGGATCTGGAATATTAGGTCCTTCATTGAAACACCCGTGAACTCATCCCTTTTTGGTGCGGAAGCAAGTCATCCTCGATTCGAGGGACCGCCTATGATCACACTCAGCCCTTGGCTGCAGATTCTACAGAATAAACCCATTGCTGTGTCAGAATCAATGGAGATTACTGATGATTTGTCACCCATTCCATTCCAGACAATACTGCTCTCTTGTGAAGAAGGTTGGAATGTGTGCTATGAACTCAACCTGCCTCTAAGCACTTTGAAAAGCAAGTTACAAATTAAATGGAGAAAAGTTGCAAAGTGCTGCAGTACAGAGGGACCTGTGAGTCATTGTGCATGAAACACAAAGTTGGTATGCAGGTACAGCAAGTAATCAGGAAGGCAAATGGAATGTTGGCCTTTATTGCAAGGGGGATAGAGTATAAAAGCAGAGAAGTCCTGCTACAACTGTACAGGGTATTGGTGAAGCCACACCTGGAGTACTGCGTACAATTTTGATCTCCATATTTAAGGAAGGATATACTTGTTCAGAGAAGGTTCACTAAGTTGATTCCGTAGATGATGGGGTTGACTTATGAAGATAGGTTGAGTAGGTTGGGCCTATTCACATTGAAGTTCAGAAGAATGAGAGGTGATCTTATCAAAACATATAAGATAATGAGGGGGCTCGATAAGGTGGATGCAGAGAGGATATTTCCACTCATAGGGAATGTCATGTATGTAACCACAATGTAACACCACTGTATTACTGTATACACTAGATGCACACCTTGACCTCAAGGGGTGAACTTGTGGGAGACACTCCTTACCTGATCACACAGGTATAAAAAGGGAGATCCCACACAGGGTCACAGCTTTTGGAGTCGTGTAAATAAAGAGAGCAGGTCACAGAGTGACCTTGTCCCCAGAATGTGCCTCATGTGGTTTCATGCTGTAGAGTAAGGACTTTACATTGGCGACGAGAAACGGGAATTCACGGCCCACGAGAAAGGCCACTGGTAACACAGAGAAACGGTACTGTGTTGGGGAAGACTAGGACGATTTTGTCGAGAGGATTCAGCAAAGCTTTGTTACGAAAGAATGGCTGGGGGATGCAGCGGCCGACAAGCGAAGGGCACATCTTTTGACCAGCTGCGGACCAAAGGCTTATGCGCTCATGAAGGACTTACTAGCACCTGAAAAGCCGGCGGACAAAACCTTTGAAAAACTTACCAAATTGATCGGGGAGCACCTCAAATCGGCGAGTAGCATACATATGGCCCGACACAGATTCTATACCCACCGACGTCGTGAAGGACAGAGCATATCGGATTTCATAGCGGACCTCCGGCGTTTGGCCAGCCTCTGTAAGTTCACAGACGCCTGCAGCGGGGAGATGCTAAGGGACTTCTTTATCGAGGGCATCGGTCATGCGGGAATTTTCTGCAAATTAATTGAGACCATGTATTTGACCTTGGAAGCAACGTCGTTGATGGCTCAAACTTTCATAGCGGGAGAGGAAGAGAAGAAAATAATATTCGTGCGCAATTCTGCCTCTAACGCGGCGATGGATCAGGGAGTCAACATCATCAATGTGACTCAGAGCCCCGCAGGCAGGCAGGGGAAGTCCGACATTCCCCAGGCAGCAATAGACCCCAGAGTAGGACTTCAACAGAGACAATGGCAGGCTGAACGGACATTCACGCCATCACAATGGACAATGCGGCCCGGGATGGGGCCATTGACACCCACTAATAGGGTACTTAAGAGCAGTCAAAGGGACAGTCAGTGCGGGATGCCTGGCCATAGTCCCTTTGTTCCCAACAATGGAAACTTTAATTCATGCTGGAGGTGTAGAGGTAAACACCCAGCTAGATCTTGCAGATTTCAACAGTTTGTCTGCAGGAACTGCAATCTCAGTGGCCATTTAGCTTGAATGTGTAGGAAGTCTGCAACCAGACTAATATATGAGGCAGATGGACCAGAAGAGGGTTCTGTGAGGCAGGATGACCTTTGGGGCAAATCGATGGACGCCGAGGTTCAGCGGGTCCCTGTGGCGAATATTCACAGTTCATACACCAGAACGCCACCAATGATGATGAGGATTTTATTAAACGGTATCCCTGTATGCATGGAGCTGGACACTGGGGCCAGCCAGTCACTCATGGGAGTTCAGCAATTTGAGAAGCTATGGCCACTTAAGGCCAGTAGACCCAAAATAGCACGTATCGAGACACAATTAGGGACTTACACGAAATAAATCATTCCGGTGCTAGGCAGTGCAATGTTGGCTGTCACACACAATGGGTTAGTGAATCAGCTGCCACTCTGGATTGTCCCGGGCAATGGTCCTGCACTGTTGGAGAGGAGCTGGTAAGCCGAGATGAACTGGAAATGGGGGAATGTTCACGCAATGTCATCTGTGGAGCGAAGTTCGTGCTCACAAGTCCTACAATAATTCGATTCACTATTCCAACCTGGCGTCGGGACTTTCAAAGGCACTAAGGTAGTGATACACATCACCCCAGATGCCAGGCCAGTGCACCACAAAGCCAGAGCGATGCCGCATGTAATGCGGGAAAAGATCGAGAGCGATTTGGACCGGCTGTTGGGAGAGGGCATCATCTCGCCTGTTGAATTCAGCGACTGGGCGAGCCCCATATTTCCCATCCTAAAAGAGGATGGCTCTGTCAGGATCTGTGGCGACTACAAGGCCACCATTAATCGGATGTCCCTACAAGATCAATACCCGCTCCCGAGAGCGGAGGACCTCTTCGCCACGCTGACAGGCGGCAAGCTGTTCACCAAGTTGGACCTCACTTTAGCCTATATGACCCAGGAACTGGCCGACAAATCTAAACTACTGACCACCATCACCATGCACAAGGGACTGTTCGTTTATAACAGGTGCCCGTTTGGCATTTGATCAGCGGCCGCAATTTTTTAATGAAACATGGAAATCCGCTTAAACCCATTCCTGGAACGATCGTATTCCAGGACGACATCCTCTTCACTGCTCGCGACACCGAGGAACACCTCCACAACCTGGAGGAAGTGCTACGCCGACTGGACCGAGTAGGCCTGCGACTCAAGAAGTCTAAATGTGTGTTCTTAACTCCTGAGGTTGAGTTTCTGGGCAGGAGGGTTGTTGCAGATGGGATTCGGCCTACCGAATCCAATTCAACGAGCACCCAGGCCCTGCAACACATCGGAGTTGCATTCATTCCTGGGACGGTTGAACTATTTCGGAAACTTTCTGCCGAACTTGAGCACGTTGTTGGAGCCGCTACACGTGCTCCTGCGTAAGAGTTGTGATTGGTTTTGGGGGGACTGTCAGGAACGGGCTTTTGATCGGGCGCGAAACCTACTTTGTTCAATCAAGTTGTTGACCCTGTATGGCCCCTGTAAAAAGTTGTTTCTGACATGTGATGCATCGTCCTATGAGTTTGGGTGCGTGTTGCAGCAGTGCAATGCTGAGTGTCAACTACAACCTGTGGCTTATGCCTCCAGGTCGCTCTCTCAAGCAGAACGGTGATATGGGATGGTCGAGAAAGAAGCATTTGCATGTGTCTATGGTGTAAAAAAAAATGCATCAGTATCTCTTTGGTAGGAAGTTTGAATTAGAAATGGACCACAAGTCATTAACATCCCTGTTGTCAGACAGCAAGGCTATCAATGCCAACGCATCAGCTCACATACAGCGATGGGCTCTACGCTGGCTGCTTATGACAACTCCATCCGGCACCGGCCTGGCACTGAAAATTGCGCTGACGCACGCACTCATCAGGTTTCCACTGGCCACCACTGAGGGGGCACAGGAGCAAAGCGCCGAGATGGTCATGGCTGTCGATGCCTTTGACAGCGCAGGCTCCCCCATCACAGCTCACCAGATCAAAATCTGGACAAACAGAGATCCCCTCCTATCTCTGATTAAGAAATGTGTCCTGACTGGGGATTGGGCGCCCGCAGAGCATGCCCTGAGGAGGTCAAACCGTTCCACAGACAGATGGATGAGCTCTCCATCCAAGCCGACTGCCTACTATGGGGCAGCCGGGTAGTTATGCCCCAGAAGGGCAGGGAGGCAATCATGAGGGAACTCCACAGCGAGCACTCAGGCATTGTGCTGATGAAGGCCATTGCCAGGTCATACGTTTGGTGGCCTGGAATTGATTCAGACCTGGAACTCTGTGTTCGCAGGTGCACGACGTGTGCCCAGCTGGGCAATGCCCCCAGGGAGGCCCCGCTCAGCCCATGCATTCATGTTGACTACGCGGGCCCGTTCATGGGTAAGATGTTCCTTATTTTGGTAGATGCTTACTCGAAATGGGGAGCGGGTGGGTAGTGGAGCTGAGTCCACAGCCAGATCTGCCATGATCTTTTTGAATGGCGGAGCAGGCTCGAGGGGCTAGATGGCCTACTCCTGTTACTAATTCTTATGTTCTTATGTTCTTATGAAATGGATCGAGTGCATCATTCTGAATTCATGCACGTCATCCACCACCGTGGAAAGCCTACGTGCGATCTTTGCAACCCATGGCTTGCCGGACATCTTGATTAGTGATAACGGCTCATGTTTCACAAGCTACGAATTCCAAGAGTTTGTCAGGCAATGGCATCAACCACGTCAGGACTGCGCCGTTCAAGCCGGCCTCCAATGGCCAGGCGGAACGTGCGGTCCAAATCATTAAGCAAGGGTTGCTCAGAATCCAAGGACCTTCCCTCCAATGCCGCCTGTCGCGCCTCCTGCTGGCCTATAGATCCCGACCGCACTCGCTCACGGGGGTCCCGCCCGCAGAGCTACTAATGAAACGGACACTCAAAACTCGGTTGTCCCTCATTCAACCAGTCCTGACCGACATAGTTGAGGGCAAGTGCAAGTCACAAAACGAATACCATGACCGTAATTTGAGAGGGAGATGTATAGAAATAAATGATCCTGTGTTCATCCTCAATCACGCCATGGGGCCCAAATGGCTTGAGGGCACTGTAATTGACAAAGAGGGGAATAGGGTCATCGTGGTAAAATTCAACAATGGTCAGATATGCCGTAAGCATCTGGACCAAGTAAAAAAAAGGTTCAGCACCGACACGGAGGTACCTGAAGAAGACCATGAGATGGAGCTCACAACACCACCAGTGAACGAGCAACAAGAGCAATCAGAAGAATGCACAGTCCCTGCGGTCAGCCCGGACAGGCCGGAATCACCACAGGTGACAGACACTCACGTCAGTGTCCAACAACCAGAGCCCCAACTGTGGCGCTCCACGAGGGAGCGTAAACCACCTGAAAGACTAAACCTATGATCCCAATAAGACTTTGGGGGGGAAGGTGATGTCATGTTTGTAACCACAATGTAACACCACTGTATTACTGTGTACACTTAACCTAGATGCACACCTTGACCTCAAGGGGTGAACTTGTGGGAGACACTCCTTACCTGATCATGCAGGTATAAAAAGGGAGGTCCCAAGCAGGCTCACGGGCTTTTGGAGTCCTGTAAATAAAGAGAGCAGGTCACAGAGTGACCTTGTCCCCAGAATGCGCCTCGTGTGGTTTCATGCTGTAGAGTAAGGACTTTACAGGGGAAACTAAAACTAGGGAACATAGTCTCAGAATAAGGGGCTTTATCCTCATCCTTTTCCTCATCCTCTTGCTCAGCGTATATACAACAACAACTTGTATTTACATAGCACCTATAGTGAAACATCCCAAGGCGCTTCACAGGAGTATTATGAGAAAAAAATTGACACTGTAAGTAGAAATTAGCGCAGGGGTAGGTTTTAAGGAGCGTCTTGAATGAGAAAAGAGAGGTAGAGAGGCGGAGAGGTTTAGGCAGGGCGTTCCAGAGCTTGGGGCCCAGGCAACAGAAGGCCCGGCAATCAATGGTTGAGCGATTATAACCAGGGTTGCTCGAGAGGACAGAATTAGAGGAGCGCAGATATCTCGGGGGGTTGTGGGGCTGGAGGAGATTACAGAGATAGGGAGGTGTGAGGTCATGGAGGGATTTGAAAATAAGGATGAGAATTTTGAAATCAAGGCATTGCTTAAGCGGAAGCCAATGTAGGTTAGCAAGCACAGGGATGATGGGTGAACGGGACTTGGTGTGAGTTAGGACACGGGCAGCCGAGTTTTGGATCACCTCTAGTTTACGTACAAAACAAATGGTTTGAAAGTCTCAGTTTACACAGGCTGGGTAATCCGCGAAGTGAAATTCCTGAAACTTAGACCAACCTTTTACAGAATCTACAGAGGAGAGATTTATAACACAGGGTGGTTCGTTCAACAGAAAAATTAAGAATACTTTACAGATATCTTCAGGAAGGCTCACAGAAAACCAGCCTGGCCTGTGACATAAACACTTGTTGTGAAGCAGCAAGCTGGTGTCAATTCTTGTCAGTAAAAAATGTGACAGTTTTTAGGTTTTTGATTCTACAGTCACGGCACCACTGAGCGATATTAATAATGAAAGTTTTCCAGCATTAGAATCAAATTCCTCCGTTTAATGTTTTGGGATTGGTGTAAGAAATTTTAGATAGATGCAGCGATTATTAATTTTATACAGCGTGATTTCAAATGGTTCAGGCTACCTGTTCAAACAGCTTTTTCACAAGAGAGCAGTTTTTGTGATCACCTGTCAAGAATGCGCTACGAATGATCAGAAGGCTCCACTGATTCTGGCACAGTGACAGACTGACATGTTGGTCGGGGGGAGAACAGATCAGAGCATCGGGCAGGGAGGTCAGTACAAAACGTGTCCCACTGAATTGAGTAACATTTAAGCACTTTCTGGGCAATGATGTTTAGTCAGCAGCAAAGATTGTATTTTTGTAAGAACATAAGAAACCACGGAACAGGAAAAGATTATTCATCCCACCGTGCCCATTCCTTTCGAAAGCGCCTTTACCGTAGTAAAACGTCCCAAGGTTCTTCACAGGAGCATTATTGATCAAAATGTGACACGAGTCACATAAGGAGATATTAGGGCAGCTTGGTCAAAGGTTTTAAGGACTGTCTTAAAGGAGGAAAGAGAGGTTTAGGGAGGGAATTCCAGAGCTTAGGGCCCAGGCAGCTGAAGACGCGGCCACAAATGGTGGACCGATTATAATGAGGGATGCTCAAGAGGGCAGAATTAGAGGAGCGCAGACATCTCGGGGGGCGATTGTGGGGCTGGAGGAGATTACAGAGCTAGGGAGGGGTGAGGTCATGGAGGGATTTGAAAACAAGGATGAGAATATTCAAATCGAGCGTTGCTTAAGCGGGAGCCAATCTAGGTCAGCGAGCACAGGGATGCTGGGTGAGCGGGACTGGGTGCGAGTTAGGACACATGCAGCGTATTGTCCACAACTTTACTGCCGAGATCTCCAACTCACCCCATCCAAAATTCCAAGGCAAAAAGACAAAATAATGAGCTTCCTCCATCAATTCGTGTCAGATGCTGAATAATGTTCCACAGTGTTCCAGAACTATTTAATCTCCTATACCTGCATCTACCCCTGTAATCTACAATCTATTATCTGGCAGAGTCTTTTGAACGAAAGGAAAGAAAGACTTGCATTTAGGCTTCACAACCAACGAACTACTTTTTGAAGTGTAGTCACTGTTTTCGTTTTCGAAATTCGTGAACTGTGCTGGCGGGGCTGAAAATTGGCGCTGGAGACTAATGAACATGAGCCCAGCACTAAACTCACTGTGCAACGCTATCCTGGTGGTGTTGGTCCTGGTCGGATGAACCAATGTAGCTTGGCCATTGCGCCTCTCCGAAAGCGTCACTTTCACTGAAAGTATCGATTTCATTTCTTCTGCTGAAATGAAAAAAAATTAAAATCATGTAAAAATAGGCAGTTTTTAGTCCTTACAGCACGACTGCCTTCTGAAAAAACAATTAATGGTAAAAGGAATTCCCAAATGGGAGTCTTCAGCTCTTAAAGATGAATTCCTTCCGCACCTAAGAAAATGGGAACAGTGTTTCAGCACCAACACAAATGGCTCAGCAAGGCAGAGAAGGGGTGCCCAGGGTCTCGCACGGCTTTGTGCAGAGGGTCAGCATTGCAAGACAGGCCCTTTACCCACTGGGGCCAGGAGGCCATCCAGAAAGAATAATGTGGGAGTACATCACTGAGGCCGTCACTACCAGCAGTGTCGCCCCCATCACCTGGCTCCAGTGCCCAAAGAAGCTTCATGACCTCAGACCACTGGTCAAGGTCAGTGAATGCATCTTCAAAAGCTGTCTCCTACCCACTGCACCACAAGCCTCACACACTGCTCAATGCACAACCCCCACCCCCAATCATTCACCAACCAATAATATGCACCAAACACGAGGCACATCTCCCATTCCTAGCCTCACCTCTTCCCTCGGAGGAGACGGTGCAGGCCATTCTTGGCAGGGGCTTTGCTGAGCCCTTGGCCAGAGGCGGGGCTGAAAGGATAAAAGATGCTGGTATCCTCATACACTATTCTCCTTCTGGCATGCACCGCCTGCTTTCCCACCCTCCCATCACCATAACTCCGCCCTTGAGCCTTCCTCATTTCATTCAAACAAGAAATGCAGCCTGCCTAGCCTGTGGGTGACCAAGAAGAGGGAGAGGAGAGTGAAGAAGAAGAGAATTGATTTGGCACACCCAGCCACCAGCTCTTCAAGCTCAACCTGCAAAGACATTTGCAGTGTTCCCCACTGAAAGTCAGCAGCCTTCCACCAGCCATGCTGCAGACACTGGGGTAGCACTGCGTGACATCAGTAGGATAGGCAAAGGCACACACAAGCTAGTCACTAAGGGAATGCATAAGGGTGATGAGATGATTTCTTGATGTCATATTGTATGGATAGATGTATAAAGTTAAATTGTGGTGGCTTTTATTTTATTATGGCCAAGAGGATGCTGTGATGATCAGTAATAGAGGGAAGGCAAGGTGTGAGGCAAGTGTTGAATGAGGAATTGGGATTTTGGTCACAGGGTCCACAGGCAGATGATTCCATCCCGGATATCCCAGCCGGAAAGGGACTGTCCGGGTTGCATCCTTCCTTCTGCTTCCTCCTCGTCTGTGTCTTCCTCTTCCCTCTGTGAGCGGATGCTGTAAATCTGAAGTAAAAGCAGAAAATACTGGAAATACTCAGCAGGCCAGGCAGCATCTCGACCTGAGACATGAACCGTGCTTCTCTCACAACGGATGCTGCCTAACCTGCTGAGTATTTACATCATTTTCTGACTTTTCAGAGGCCTTCCTTTACCATCTGAGGTCTTGCAAGTGTCCAGCAGCACTTCCTGCATTCCCTGCACATTTAAAAATGTTTAACATGTATTGCACCAAACCACTATTTCAATTACATTTTTAAAAATCCAGTCCAAAAGCTTAAATGCAAACTTACCTGAAAGATGTGTGTGTATCTTTAAGATGTGCTGATAGCATCTGTTTAAGTTTTAAAAATTCATTCCTGGGATGTGGGCGTTACTTGCAAGGCCAGCATTTATTGGCCATCCCTAATTACCCTTGAGAAGGTGGTGGTGAGCTGCCTTCTTGAACCGCTGCAGTCCGTGTGGTATATTTCTCGTAGCGAGTACAACCGAGTGGCTTGCTAGGCCATTTCAGAGGGCAGTTAAGAGTCAACCACATTGCTGTGGGTCTGGAGTCACATATAGGCCAGACATGGGCAAGGGCGGCAGATTACCTTCCCTAAAGGGCATTAGTGAACCAGATGGGTTTTTATGACAATCCGTTAATTTCATGGTCACCATTACTGTCACTTGCTTTTTATTCAAAAAACTGAATTTAAATTTCCCAGCTGCCATGGTGGGATTTGAACTCATAGCCCTGCATTATTAGTCCAGGCCTACTGGATTCCTAGTCCTGTAACATTACCACTATGCTACTGTTTCTGCCGAATGCTGGGTTTTTATGGTGAGCTTAGGACCCAGCGCTGAACTCTGCGCTAAGGTCGAAGTTCGCAGAGGTGGCGTTAAGACGGTGTTGCACGTTGACTGATGTCGCTCTCTCCTCATTCCATCTCCAGAGCATTAGCACTGCTAACGGCAGCGCTAAAGCCCTCACCAAAATGGCGGCTGCCATTTCTCACCACGATTACAGTGCTAACAGGTAAGGAATTTCTCGGCCAATCTATTTTAGTGATGCTGGTTGAGGGATAAATATTGGCCAGGACACCAGGGAGAACTCCCCTGCTCTTCTCTGAATAGTGCCCTGGGATCTTTTACATCCACCAGAGAGAGCAGACAGGGCCCTCGGTTTAACGTCTCAGCCCAAAGACAGCACCTCTGACAGTGCCGCACTCCCTCAGTGCTGCACTGGAGTTTCAGCCTAGATTATTTGCTCAAGTCTCTGGAGTGGGGTTTAGACCCTACAACCATTGTGACCGTGAGGCAAGAATGCTACCCACTGAGCCACGGCCTTCACTAGGGACTCGAGGGAAATTAAGGATGGGCAATAAATGCTGGCCTTGCCAGCGACGCCCACACCTCAGGAACGAATTTTTAAAAAGCCTAATTAAATTGCACATATTGTGAACAATTTACACAGATGCAAAAATAAAATGATAGAATTGATTCTAATTCCTTTTTCAGCCATGCACCCCATTTTCTTCCCTCACAGCTGTTCGTTGACCACACAACTCGAGGCCGAGAGGGTGGGACAGGCAGCCCGGGGCCGAGTCACACCGCAGTTGCCTGGCTAACAGCAGCTATGCGAGAATGGGCTGGTAGAGATTTCTCACGCATTTCACTTGCAAGATGCAGCGAGATATCTTGTCTCAGCTCGGTGCGTCAGATCGCCAGCAGAGGAGGGCCCGAGCCTCTGCTGTTTGCTGCTAGAAAGCAGGTTGAAGCTTCAAGTTACAGGATCAACTTCTGGTCCGTGACTGAATTTTAAAAGGCGTGATAGTGCCATTTAATGGCAGTGATGTTTCCACTTTTAATTCCTCACTCTCCACTCACATGGACACATGTACACATGCCTGCATGCACACACATACACACACACACATATAAAACAAGAACTTGCATTTATATAGCGCCTTTAACACAGTAAAATATCCCAAGGCGCCTCACTGGAGCGTAATTGGACATAATTATGTCACTGAGCCACATAAGGCAGAAATTAGGACAGATTAGTCAAAGAGGTAGGTTTTAAAGGAGCAGCTTAAAGGAGGAGAGATAGCAAGACGGAGAGGGTTAGGGAGGAATCTCCGGCGCATAGGGCTTCAGCAACGGAAGACACGGCCACCAATGGTGGAGTGATGAATGTTGGGGATGCGCAAGAGGCCAGAGTTAGAGGAGCACAGAGATCTCGGGTGTTGTGGGGCTGGAGGAGGTTACAGAGATAGGGAGGGGCGAGGCCATGGAGGGATTTAAAAACAAGGATGATTAATGTTAAAATCAAGGCATTGTCGAAGGGCCAGTGTAGGTCAGCGAGCACAGGGGTGATGGGTGGGCGGGACTTGAACTTCTGCCCAGATTTTGTTCCCTTTCCTCACTTTTCTTTTTTATTTACAAAAACTTTCCCCCCCCTTTTTGTATTTTCATTTTGTTTCCCACGGCAGCAGGTAATTATTCCGCCATTCACACCCTCTCTAGACTCATCTTTAGTTTCCTAACTTGTGCCATTACCATCTCAATTTAGCCCATCATCCTTTTGGTTTCTCTAATCTCTCCTGCCTTCCACCCTATCACAGACCTTCCCTTTTGTTCTTTCCTCCCCTCCTCCTTTCAGGGCCCCTGCACTTCCTTAAGAATCTGCTACATTTTGAACCATTGCCAGTTCTCTCCAGGTCATCGACCTGAAACATTAACTCTGTTTCTCTCTCCACAGATGCTGCCTGACCCACTGAGTATTTCCAGCACTTTCTGTTTTTATTTAAGACTTGATGTGAGCTAGGACGTGGGCAGCAGAGTTTTGGATGAACTAAAGTTTAAGCCGTGTGGAAGAATGGCGGTCGGCCAGGAGAGCTTTGGACTAGTCGAGTCCGGAGGTATCAAATGAATGGATGAATGTAAAATATGTAACAAAATAAGTAATGTATAATCTGTTTCTGGTTTTGTAGTAGGTAGTGCTGAAACAAATGGATGTGTGTGTGTGGGTCATTGCCATCTAGGAAAGACCAACACGGAGAGAATATCCTTCACTCAGGAGTGAAATCAGCAGGTCTGTCCTCACAGCCTTCACTGAATGATAACTTTTGTTTATCGGCTAAGATTTAATGTAATTGTGGTTGGATAATTGGGCATCGTGCAGGAGTCCGCACATTACTGGCATCAACATTGTAACATTCTCATAAATAATAAAAAATTCTTCACAAATCATGGAGTGTGTTTTCGTTATGCTAATGACAGTATTATATTACAGAATTATGCTAATAGCAGTAATATATTATGGAATTATGCTAATAGCAGTAATATATTACAGAATTATACCAATGCAGTGTCGATAAGCCAAAGGCCTTTAGCGCGCTGAGCAAGCCTGAGTCGGACCACATGACCAAGTGACGTGTAACTGGAGCCACTTTGAGAATGGGAAGGCTGCCCTTAGTGGCCTCATTTAAGGGGCAAATGTTATTAAAATGAGTGATCCTCTAGATGTTGTGTCAGGCCCCAGACACTGGGCTAAAAACAGAAGATGCTGGGAATCTCAGCGGTCAGGCAGACAGCATCTGTGGAGAGAGAAACAGAGTTAACGTTTCGGGTCGACGACCCTTGGTCAGAACCAGACACTCGGCACCTGGTGGGACAAAGTGCCACAATTGGCTGCCTCCCTTTACTTGCTGCTTTAGCTGTTGCTTGCTCTCGTTAGTTAAGTTGTACGGCAGGATATTGGCTTCACCCTGTGTGTTTTTGCAGCCCTAAGCATAGAAGGACCTGAATCGGATCGATAACCTTCTTAAGCTGCACTGCATCTGCTGGCTGCGACTGGCTGCCCAGCGATTGTCCGTACTGGGTCAGCCTTGGCTCAGTATTTGCACTCTAGCCACTAAGTTAGAAGGTGGTGGGTTCCAAGCCCCACTCCACAGACTTGAACACGTAATCTCGTGCTGAAGGAGTGCTGCACTGTCGAAGGTGCCATCCTTCAGATGAGGTGTTAGGGCTGACGTGGCCTCAGTTTATCAGGTGGAATATAAAAGACCCCATTGGCAGGGGAGTCCTCCCCGTGCTCTGGCCAACATTTATCCTTCACCCAACACCACGAAAACCAGATTATCTGGTCATCTATCTCATTGCTGTTTGTGGGATCTTGCTGTGTACGTTGGCTGCCGCATTTGTATGTGTACCAACAGTGACTACACCTCAAAGGTACTTCATTGGCTGTAGAGAAAGTGCTTTGGAATGCGTTGAGGATATGAAAAGGCCCCATATAAATACAAATTCTTTCTCAGTGTGCTGGCTCAATGTGGTCTCCTCTGACTATATTTCTGTTTGGAGGAAAAGGAGGTTCAGAGAGCCAGACACATATGCTGGCCATTCCTGAACTCCTGGACGATCCATCCCTATAGAAACATAGAAATTTACAGCGCAGAAGGAGGCCATTTCGGCCCATCGTGTCCGCACCGGCCGACAAAGAGCCGCACGGCCCTCGGTCAGCAGCCCTGAAGGTTACATATAAACCTATGAACAATGACGGAAAGGCAAAGAGTACCCAGCTCAACCAGTCCGCCCCACACAACTGCGACACCCCTTATACTGAAACATTCTACACTCCACCCCAACCGGAGCCATGTGATCTCCTGCACTCACCTGTCCGTGGGGACCAGACATTCCTACACAAACACTCTGGGGAAAAAACCCTGCATGCAGAAACAAAGATGGCTTCATTGGAGGGGAGGCCAGCGGAGAGGAGTGCGCCATCCTGAACACAGACCAGGAACACTCTCCTGCGACTGAAATGGTCCCATCAGTGTCCCCCCAGCTAATCATAAGACTTGGCTTCCACAGACTTCCGAAGCAGTAGCAGGAGATGTATGGCGTACAGCTTTATTTGGGAGGAGGGAAAAGAGGGAGTGAAACTGTGATGACATCAGCATGGTAACATCTCCATGGTTGCAGTTCAGTGTGATTTATACCATTTTGATTTGTGCTAACAGACCAATCAATAATGGTTTGTCAAAAAGACAGTGCCCCTTTAAGTGGACCAGAACACTGAAGTGTATGTATGTTTTTCTCTAATTGTTTGTATATTAGATTTAATATTTACAAAATGTAGAGCTGCAGTCCACAGCATTAATAATGAAATATCTTGTAATTAAAAAAAAGAGCACCAGATCTCCAGAATGCCTCCTTGGGCTCTGAGCCCCGGGCTTGTTGGATTGCGAAGTGTCATAAAATCATAATGTGTCAGTCTTGTGCCCTTGAGTTTAACACTTTTACTGTCAGCACAAGTCTCCAGGATTTAAGGCTCTGAACGTTTACCATTAACTCAAATAGATTCCATGAAGTTCCCCTCAAATAACACCTTCAAATGGTCTCAGATCACATGCCATGCATCCCATTCTGACTCACATCACGCTGCATAAATGAAATGACACGTCACACTTGTGTATTAAGCAACATCATCAGCAGGCCGGGGCCATTAGGGGGAGCAGTGTGTGGCGGCCCGGCCCGGAAATCGGCGCAGTCCCAGCCTGCAAGACCATCAGCAGGCCGGGGCCATTGGAGGGAGCAGCGTGTGGCGGCATACCACTGCAGGGAGCAGCTCGTGCTGCTGCAGGAGGGCGAGGGCTGACTGCAGAGCGGGCAGGTGCTGCAGGAGCAGCGAGGTCGGGGCGAAGGAGCGGTGAGAGTTCGTAGAAGGACGTGATCGGGGCCCAGGTCAGGCGAGAGTTCGGGGCCCTGGAGAGGCGAGGGCCCAAGGGGAGCACGGGCCAGCTCACACTGCGATATGTGTGCGCACTAGGTCCGTGCAGCAGAGCTGGTCTCCAGTTAGTCTTGGGTAACCCTTGCCACTGGACCAAGACCTAGCTCCATCAAGCCCGTGTGGTGACTGGTGTGCAACGGCCACCACACGTTAAAAAATCCACGCACACGTATCTTCCACCCTTCACGATGTAGTTCGAGACCTGGAATATTAGGTCCTTCATTGAAACACCTGTGAACTCATCCTTTTTCAGCGTAGAAGCAAGTCCTCGATACGAGGGACCGCCTATGATGATGATTAAGCAACATTTGAGGGTTCCAGTGTTCCAGATGTTTTATTTGGTGTCAGCTGTGGCTCAGTGGGTAGCACTCTCTCGGTGGGAGGGGCTAGGAGTGAGCAGGTGCTGCTGGGCGCTTGATTACTGCAGGGATTTGGAGTGAGTTTGTAAAAGGTTGGTGGTGGGTTTTTGGGTTGTTTACTTTCAGGTTTTCGGGCCTTTCTGGTCCATAAACAGCAGCCGGGCCCAGAATGCCAGGCACCTCAGTGGACAATATTCCAACAATAAATTTAATCAGGGGAGGAAATGTAGGGTGAAGGAAGAATAAAAGGCCGAAAGATTTGGGCCGGGACCCCAGGAGGTTTGGAAAAGAAAACACAGTGGTGGTTCGGTACCAGGATAAGGAGATACGAGCTTGGGATATTATCCGGGTGGTACATGTGGACTGCAGCGAGGGAAGTTGCTTGGCCTGCCGACCAAAGCCGAATGTTGGCTTCGAAGTGAGGGTCAGTGGCAGAGGAGGAAGTGGACAGACTTTTACTGACTGTGAAGGTTGGTGATAAGTTCTTGCATGTATCTTTGCTGTATTCTGAAGAGGTGGTGGTCTTATTCTTAAACCTGACGGTTTATATTGAGGGCAATGGGCTAATAAAAAAGTTGGAGTCGTGGGATGTTAAAATTTACTCAGCAATAAAAAGGAGATACTATCCAGGAACACGGGTAGCAGGTGGAACCCGTTATCCAGGCAAGTGGAGAGTATTCCATCACACTCCTGACTTGTGCCTTGTAGATAGTGGAAAGACTTTGGGAAATCAGGAAGTGAGACACTTGCCGCAGAATACCCAGCCTCCGACCTGCTCTTGTTGCCACGGTATTTATGTGGCTGGTCCAGTTAAGTTTCTGGTCAATGGTGACTCCCCAGGATGTTGATGGCAGGGAATTCGATGATGGTAATGCCGTTGAATATCAAGGGGAAGTGGTTAGATTCTCGCTTGTTGGAGATAGTCATTACCTAGCCCTTGTGTGGTGCAATTGAATGTGGTCCAGGTTTCGCTGCATGTGGGCATGGACTGCTTCATTATCTGAGGGGTTGTGAATGGAACTGAACACTCATCAGCGAGCATCCCTACTTCTGACCTTATGATGGAGGGAAAATCATTGAAGAAGCAGCTGAAGATGGTTGGGCCGACGACACTGCCCTGAGGAACTCCTGCAGCGATGTCCTAGGCCTGAGATGATTGGCGTCCAACAACTACAACCATCTTCCTTTGTGCTAGGTATCACTCCGGCCAGTATAGAATTTTCCCCCTGATTCTCATTGACTTCAGTTTTACGAGAACATAAGAGCATAAGAACCCAAGAAATAGGAGCAGGAGTAGGCCATACGGCCCCTCAAGCCTGCTCCGCTATTCAATAAAATCATGGCTGATCTGATCTTGGCCTCAACTCCACTTTCTTGCTAGTTCACCATAACCCTTGACTCCACTATAGTTCAATAATCTGTCTATCTCCGCCTTGAATATATTCACAGACAGCCTCCACAGTTCTCTGTGGTAGAGAATTCTAAAGATTCACGCACTGAGAGAAAAAATTCCTCCTCATCTCTGTCTTAAATGAGCAACCCCTTATTCTGAAACTATGCCCCTACATTCTAGATTCCCCCCATGAGGGGAAACATCCTCACTGCATCTACTCTGTTAAGCCCCCTTAGAATCTTACATGTTTCAATAAGATCACCTCTCATTCTTCTAAACTCCAATGAGTACAGGCCCAACCTGCTCAACCTTTCTTCGTAAGACAACCCCTTCATCTCAGGAATCAACCTAGTGAACCTTCTCTGAACAGCCTCCAATGCAAGTATAGCACTCCTTAAATATGGAGACCAAAACTGTACGCAGTACTCCAGGTGTGGCCTCACCAATACCCTGTACAGTTATAGCAGGACCTCTCTGCTTTTATACTCTATCCCCCTTGCAATAAAGGTCAACATTCCATTTGCCTTCCTGATTACTTGCTGTACCTGCATACTAACTTTTTGTGTTTCATGCACAAGAACCCCCAGGTCCCTCTGTACTGCAGCACTTTGTAATCTCTCCATTTAAATAATATTTTGCTTTTCTATTCTTCTGAACAAAGTGGATAACCTCATATTTTCCATATTATACTCCATCTGCCAAATTTTTGCCGATTGACTTCTAGTAGACACACAGGTCCATTAAATATAGAAACATAGAAACATAGAAAATAGGTGCAGGAGTAGGCCATTCGGCCCTTCGAGCCTGCACCGCCATTCAATAAGATCATGGCTGATCATTCCCTCTACCCCTTTCCTGCTTTCTCTCCATACCCCTTGATCCCCTTAGCCGTAAGGGCCATATCTAACTCCCTCTTGAATATATCCAATGAACTGGCATCAACAACTCTCTGCGGTAGGGAATTCCACAGGTTAACAACTCTGAGTGAAGAAGTTTCTCCTCATCAGGCCTAAATGGCCTACCACTTATCCTAAGACTATGTCCCCTGGTTCTGGACCTCCCCAACATCGGGAACATTCTTCCCGCATCTAACCTGTCCAGTCCCGTCAGAATCTTATACGTTTCTATGAGATCCCCTCTCATCCTTGTGAATAAAAGCCCAGTCGATCCAGTCTCTCCTCATATGACAGTCCAGCCATCCCTGGAATTAGTCTGGTGAATCTTCACTGCATTCCCTCAATAGCAAGAACGTCCTTCCTCAGATTAGGAGACCAAAACTGAACACAATATTCCAGGTGAGGCCTCACTAAGGCCCTGTACAACTGCAGTAAGACCTCCCTGCTCCTATTCTCAAATCCCCTAGCTATGAAGGCCAACATACCATTTGCTTTCTTCACCGCCTGCTGTACCTGCATGCCAACCTTCAATGACTGATGAACCATGACACCCAGGGCTTGTTGCACCTCCCCTTTTCCTAATCTGCCGCCGTTCTGCCTTCGTGTTTTTGCCTCCAAAATGGATAACCTCACATTTATCCACATTATACTGCATCTGCCATGCATTTGCCCACTCACCTAACCTGTCCAAGTCACCCTGCAACCTCTTAGCATCCCCCTCACAGCTCACACCGCCACCCAGTTTAGTGTAATTCCTTCATCCAAATCGTTAATGTATATTGTAAAGAGCTGGGGTCCCAGCATTGAGACCTGCGGCACTCCACTAGTCACTGCCTGCCATTCTGAAAAGGACCAGTTTATCCCAACTCTCTGCTTCCTGTCTGCCAACCAATTCTCTATCCATGTCAGTACATTACCCCCAGTATCATGCACTTTGACTTTGCACACCAATCTCTTGTGCGGGACCTTGTCAAAAGCCTTTTGAAAGTCCAAATACACCACATCCACTGGTTCTCCCTTGTCCACTCTGCTAGTTACATCCTCAAAAAATTCCAGAAGATTCGTCAAGCGTGATTTCCCTTTCATAAATCCATGCCAACTGAAACCGATCCTGTCACTGTTTTCCAAATGCACTGCTATTTCATCCTTAATGATTGATTCCAACATTTTCCCCACTACTGATGTCAGGCTAACCGGTCTATAATTTCCCGTTTTCTCTCTCCCTCCTTTTTAAAAAAAGTGGTGTTACATTAGCTACCCTCCAGTCCATAGGAACTGATCCAGAGTCAACAGATTGTTGGAAAATGATCACCAATGCATCCACTATTTCTCGGGTCACTTCCTTAAGTACTCTGGGATGCAGACTATCAGCCTTCAATCCCATCAATTTCCCTAACACAATTTCCTACCTAATAAGGATTTCCTTCAGTTCCTCCTTCTCACTAGACCCACTGTCCTAGTACATTCGGAAGGTTATTCGTGTCTTCCTTTGTGAAGACAGAACCGAAGTATTGGTTCAATTGGTCTGCCATTTCTTTGTTCCCCATTATAATTTCACCTGAATCCGACTGCAAGGGACCTACATTTGCCTTCACTAATCTTTTTCTCTTCACATATTTATAGAAGCTTTTGCAGTCAGTTTTTATGTTCCCTGCAAGCTTCCTCTCGTACTCTATTTTCCCACTCTGAATTATACCCTTAGTCCTCTCTGTTGAATTCTAAATTTCTCCCAGTCCTCAGGTTTGTTACTTTTTCTAGCCAATTTATATGCCTCTTCCTTGGTTCTAACATTATCCTTAATTTCCCTTGTTAGCCATGGTTGAGCCACCTTCCCCGTTTTATTTTTACTCCAGACAGGGATGTACAATTGCTGAAGTTCATCCATGTGATCTTTAAATGTTTGCCATTGCTTATCCTCCGTCAACCCTTTAAGTATTCTTTGCCAGTCTATTCTAGCCAATTCACTCCTCATTCCATCGAAGTTACCTTTCCTTAAGTTCAGGACCCTAGTTTCCGAATAAACTGTGTCATTTTCCATCTTAATAAAGAATTCTACCATATTATGGTCACTCTTCCCCAAGGGGCCTCGCACAACAAGATTGCTAATTAGTGCCTTCTCATTACACATCACACAATCTAGGATGGCCAGCTCTCTAGTTGGTTTCTCGAATTATTGGTCTAGAAAACCATCCCCAATACACTCCAGGAAATCCTCCTCCACAGCATTGCTACCAGTTTGGTTAGCCCAATCAATATGTAGGTTAAAGTCGCCCATGATAACTGCTGTAGTTTTATTGCACGCATCCCTTATTTCTTGTTTGATGCTGTCCCCAACCTCACGACTACTGTTTTGGTGGTCTGTATGCAACTCCCACTAGCATTTTCTGCCCTTTGGTATTCCGCAGCTCCACCCATACCGATTCCACATCATCCAGGCTAATGTCCCTCCTTACTATTGCATTAATTTCCTCTTTAACCAGCAACACCACCCCGCCTCCTTTTCCTCTCTGCCTATCCTTCCTAAATGTTGAATACCCCTGAATGTTGAGTTCCCAGCCTTGGTCACCCTGGAGCCATGTCTCCGTGATGCCAATAACATCATATCCGTTAACTGCTGTCTGTGCAGTTAATTCGTCCACCTTATTCTGAATACTCCTCGCATTGAGGCACAGAGCCTTCACGCTTGTCTTTTTAACACAATTTGCTCCTTTAGAATTTTGCTGTAATGTGGCCCTTTTTGTTTTTTGCCTTTGGTGTCTCTGCCCTCCACTTTTAGTATTCTCCTTTCTATCTTTTGCTTCTGCCTCCATTGTATTTCCCTCTGTCTCCCTGCATAGTTTCCCATCCCCCTGCCATGTTAGTTTAACTCCTCCCCAACAGCACGAGTAAACACTCCCCCTAGGATTGGTTTCGGTCCTGCCCAGGTGCAGACCATCCAGTTCGTACTGGTCCCACCTCCCGCAGAACCGTTTCCAATGTCCCAGGAATTTGAATCCCTCCCTGTGCACCACTCCTCAAGCCACGTATTCATCTGACCTATCCTGCGATTCCTACTCTGGACTAGCATGTGGCACTGGTAGCAATGCTGAGATTTCTACTCTTGAGGTCCTACTTTTTAAATTTAGCTCCTGGCTCCCTAAATTCGTCTCGTAGGACCTCATCCCGTTTTTTACCTATATCGTTGGTACCTATGTGCACCCTCCCTTTTCAGAATGTCCTGCACCCGGTCGGAGACATCCTTGACCCTTGCACCAGGGAGGCAACATACCATCCTGGACTCTCGATTGCGGCCGCAGAAACACCTATCTATTCCCCTTAGAATCGAATGCCCTATCACTATTGCTCTCCCACTCTTTTTCCTGCCCTCCTGTGCAGCAGAGCCACCCACGGTGCCATGAACTTTGCTGCTTCTGCCCTCCCCTGATGAGTCATCCCCCTCAACAGTACTCAAAGTGGTGTATCTGTTTTGCAGGGGAATGACCGCAGGGGACCCCTGCATTACCTTCCTTCCTTCCACTGCTCTTCCTGTTGGTCACCCATTTACTATCTGGCTGTGTACCCTTTACCTGCGGTGAGACTAGCTCGCTAAACGTGCTTTTCACATCATTCTCAGCATCGTGCATGCTCCAGACTCCAGCTCCAGCGCCGCAATGCAGTCCGTCAGGAGCTGGAGGCGGATACACTTCCTGCACACGTAGTCGCAAGGGTCACTGGAAGCGTCCCCGAGTTCCCACATAGTACAGGAGGAGCATAACACGTGTCCGAGCTCTCCTGCCATGACTTAACCCTTAGATAAACTTAATTTGCCAACAACAATGCTAAATGTTACTTACTGATAAAGAAAAATAATAAGAAAAACTACTTGCCAATCACCAGCCAATCACTTACCCCCTTGGCTGTGACGTCACCTTTCGATTTCTTCCTACTTCTTTTTTGCCTCCCTGCTGCTCCCTGCACCGGCTGGGCCTCTTGTCGGCCTCACCAACGTCCCGCTCCGCCTCCTCGACGCTAAAGGTTATGAAGCAGTCCAATAATATTATCTTCTCTCTCATGCTTATCTGTAACACAAGAATTTGAATCAGGTTGGTCACAAGCTAATGGACTTTCCATTCGAATCTATGGTTTCATGTCACATCAAGCCTTTCACATGGAAAAATGCTTCATCTCATTCGATGTAACTCTATTGCATTCCTTCCTAAAGTGGTTTCTGAATCTACTTAAAAGTAAAAGCTCGATGGGTGATAATGCAAACTCTGCTCCAGATTCATAGAATGACATAAAATGTACAGCACAGAAACGGGCCATTCAGCCCAACAGGTCCGTGCTGGTGTTTATGCTCCACACGAGCCTCCTCCCATCCCTCTTCATCTAACCCCATCAACATATCCTAGCAAGGAAAATGCTGGAGTCCATTATTAAGGAAGCAGTAACGGGACATTTGGAAAAGCATAATTCAATCAAGCAGAGTCAGCATGGTTTTATGAAAGGGAAATCATGTTTGACAAATTTGCTGGAGTTCTTTGTGGATGTAACGAGCACGGTGGATAAATGGATGTGGTGTATTTGGATTTCCAGAAGGCATTCGATAAGGTGCCACATAAAAAGTTACTGTACACGATAAAAGTTCACGGGGTTGGGGTAACATATTAGCATGGATAGAGGATTGGCTAACTAACAGAAAACAGAGAGTTGGGATAAATGGGTCATTTTCCGGTTGGCGAACAGTGACTAGTGGGGTGCCGCAGGCATATTAATGACTTGGATGAAGGGACCGAGTGTAATGTAGCCAAGTTTGCTGATGATACAAAGATGGGTGGGAAAGCAAATTGTGAGGAGGACACAAAAAATCTGCAAAGGCTAAGTGAGTGGGCAAAAATTTGGCAGATGGCTTATAATGGGGGAAAATGTGAGATTACCCACTTTGGCAGAAAAAATACAAAAGCAAATTATAATTTAAATGGAGAAAAATTGCAAAGTGCTGCAGTACAGAGAGACCTGTGCATGAAACAGCAAGTAATCAGGAAGGCAAATGGAATATTGGCCTTTATTGCAAAGGGGATGGAGTATAAAAGCAGAGAAGTCCTGCTACAACTGTACAGGGTATTGGTGAGGCCACACCTGGAGTACTGCAAACAGTTTTGGTCTCCTTATTTAAGGAGTGCTATACTTGCATTGGAGGCTGTTCAGAGAAGGTTCACTAGGTTGATTCCTGAGATGAAAGGGTTGTCTTATAAAGATAGGTTGAGCAGGTTGGGCCTGTACTCATTGGAGTTTAGAAGAATGAGAGATGATCTTATTGAAACATGTAAGATTCTAAGGGGGCTTAACAGAGTAGATGCAACGAGGATGATTCCCCTCATGGGGGAATAGTTTCAGAATAAGGGGTTGCTCATTTAAGACAGAGATGAGGAGGAATTTCTTCTCTCAGAGGGTTGTAAATCTGTGGAATTCTCTGCCCCAGAGAGATATGGAGGCTGGGTCATTGAATATATTTAAGGCGGAGATCGACAGATTTTTGAGTGAGAAGGGAGTAAAGGGTTATGGGGAGCAGGCAGGGAAGTGGAGCTGAGTCCATGATCAGATCAGATCAGCCATGATCTTATTAAATGGCGAGCACGCTCGAGGGGCCGAGTGGCCTACTCATAGAAAACATAGAAACATAGAAAATAGGTGCAGGAGCAGGCCATTCAGCCCTTCTAGCCTGCACCGCCATTCAATGAGTTCATGGCTGAACATGAAACTTCAGTACCCCATTCCTGCTTTCTCGCCATACCCCTTGATCCCCCGAGTAGTAAGGACTTCATCTAACTCCCTTTTGAATATATTTAGTGAATTGGCCTCAACTACTTTCTGTGGTAGAGAATTCCACAGGTTCACCACTCTCTGGGTGAAGAAGTTTCTCCTCATCTCGGTCCTAAATGGCTTACCCCTTATCCTTAGACTGTGACCCCTGGTTCTGGACTTCCCCAACATTGGGAACATTCTTCCTGCATCCAACCCGTCAGAATTTTAAACGTTTCTATGAGGTCCCCTCTCACTCTTCTGAACTCCAGTGAATACAAACCCAGTTGATCCAGTCTTTCTTGATAGGTCAGTCCCACCATCCCGGGAATCAGTCTGGTGAATCTTCGCTGCACTCCCTCAATAGCAAGAATGTCCTTCCTCAAGTTAGGAGACCAAAACTGTACACAATACTCCAGGTGTGGCCTCACCAAGGCCCTGTACAACTGTAGCAACACCTCCCTGCCCCTGTACTCAAATCCCCTCGCTATGAAGGCCAACATGCCATTTGCTTTCTTAACCGCCTGCTGTACCTGCATGCCAACCTTCAATGACTGATGTACCATGGCACCCAGGTCTCGTTGCACCTTCCCTTTTCCTAATCTGTCACCATTCAGATAATAGTCTGTCTCTCTGTTTTTACCACCAAAGTGGATAACCTCACATTTATCCACATTATACTTCATCTGCCACGCATTTGCCCACTCACCTAACCTATCCAAGTCACTCTGCAGCCTCATAGCATCCTCCTCGCAGCTCACACTGCCACCCAACTTAGTGTCATCCGCAAATTTGGAGATACTACATTTAATCCCCTCGTCTAAATCATTAATGTACAATGTAAACAGCTGGGGCCCCAGCACAGAACCTTGCGGTACCCCACTAGTCACTGCCTGCCATTCTGAAAAGTACCCATTTACTCCTACTCTCTGCTTCCTGTCTGACAACCAGTTCTCAATCCACGTCAGCACACTACCCCCAATCCCATGTGCTTTAACTTTGCACATTAATCTCCTGTGTGGGACCTTGTCGAAAGCCTTCTGAAAGTCCAAATATACCACATCAACTGGTTCTCCTTTGTCCACTTTACTGGAAACATCCTCAAAAAATTCCAGAAGATTTGTCAAGCATGATTTCCCTTTCACAAATCCATGCTGACTTGGACCTATCATGTCTCCATTTTCCAAATGCGCTGCTATGACATCCTTAATAATTGATTCCATCATTTTACCCACTACTGAGGTCAGGCTGACCGGTCTATAATTCCCTGCTTTCTCTCTCCCTCCTTTTTTAAAAAAGTGGGGTTACATTGGCTACCCTCCACTCGATAGGAACTGATCCAGAGTCAATGGAATGTTGGAAAATGACTGTCAATGCATCCGCTATTTCCAAGGCCACCTCCTTAAGTACTCTGGGATGCAGTCCATCAGGCCCTGGGGATTTATTGGCCTTCAATCCCATCAATTTCACCAACACAATTTCCCGACTAATAAAGATTTTGCTCAGTTCCTCCTCCTTACTAGACCATCTGACCCCTTTTATATCCGGAAGGTTGTTTGTGTCCTCCTTAGTGAATACTGAACCAAAGTACTTGTTCAATTGGTCTGCCATTTTTTTGTTCCCCGTTATGACTTCCCCTGATTCTGACTGCAGGGGACCTACGTTTGTCTTTACTAACCTTTTTCTCTTTACATACCTATAGAAACTTTTGCAATCCGTCTTAATGTTCCCTGCAAGCTTCTTCTCGTACTCCATTTTCCCTGCCCTAATCAAACCCTTTGTCCTCCTCTGCGGAGTTCTAAATTTCTCCCAGTCCCCAGGTTCGCTGTTATTTCTGGCCAATTTGTATGCCACTTCCTTGGCTTTAATACTATCCCTGATTTCCCTAGATAACCATGGTTGAGCCAGCTTCCCTTTTTTATTTTTACGCCATACAGGAATGTACAATTGTTGTAATTCATCCATGCGGTCTCTAAATGTCTGCCATTGCCCATCCACAGTCAACCCCTTAAGTATCATTCGCCAATCTATCTTAGCCAATTCATGCCTCATACCTTCAAAGTTACCCTTCTTTAAGTTCTGGACCATGGTCTCTGAATTAACTGTTTCATTCTCCATCCTAATGCAGAATTCCACCATATTATGGTCACTCTTCCCCAAGGGGCCTCGCACAATGAGATTGCTAATTAATCCTCTCTCATTACACAACACCCAGTCTAAGATGGCCTCCCCCCTAGTTGGTTCCTTGACATATTGGTCTAGAAAACCATCCCTTATGCACTCCAGGAAATCCTCCTCCACCGTATTGCTTCCAGTTTGGCTAGCCCAATCTATGTGCATATTAAAGTCACCCATTATAACTGCTGCACCTTTATTGCATGCACTCCTAATTTCCTGTTTGATGCCCTCCCCAACATCACTACTACTGTTTGGAGGTCTGTACACAACTCCCACTAATGTTTTTTGCCCTTTAGTGTTCTGTAGCTCTATCCACATAGATTCCACATCATCCAAGCTAATGTCTTTCCTAACTATTGCATTAATCTCCTCTTTAACCAGCAATGCTACCCCACCTCCTTTTCCTTTTATTCTATCCTTCCTGAATGTTGAATACCCCTGGATGTTGAGTTCCCAGCCCTGATCATCCTGGAGCCACGTCTCCGTAATCCCAATCACATCATATTTGTTAACATCTATTTGCACAGTTAATTCATCCACCTTATTGCGGATACTCCTTGCATTAAGACACAAAGCCTTCAGGCTTGTTTTTTTAACACCCTTTGTCCTTTTAGAATTTTGCTGTACAGTGGCCCTTTTTGTTCTTTGCCTTGGGTTTCTCTGCCCTCCACTTTTCTTCATCTCCTTTCTGTCTTTTGCTTTTGCCTCCTTTTTGTCTCCCTCTGTCTCCCTGCATTGGTTCCCATCCCCCTGCCATATTAGTTTAACTCCTCCCCAACAGCACTAGCAAACACTCCCCCTCGGACATTGGTTCCGGTCCTGCCCAAGTGCAGACCGTCCGGTTTGTACTGGTCCCACCTCCCCCAGAACCGGTTCCAATGCCCCAGGAATTTGAATCCCTCCCTGCTGCACCACTGCTCAAGCCACGTATTCATCTGCGCTATCCTGCGATTCCTACTCTGACTAGCACGTGGCACTGGTAGCAATCCCGAGATTACTACTTTTGAATTTAGCTCCTAGCTCCTTAAATTCGTCTCGTAGGACCTCATCCCTTTTTTTACCTATGTCGTTGGTACCAATGTGCACCACGACAACTGGCTGTTCTCCCTCCCATTTCAGAATGTCCTGCACCCACTCCGAGACATCCTTGACCCTTGCACCAGGGAGGCAACATACCATCCTGGAGTCTCAGTTGCGGCCGCAGAAACGCCTATCTATTCCCCTCACCATCGAATCCCCTATCTCCGCACAGGCATCTTCTATCCTCCAAGATGTAGTTCGGGATCTGAAATTTTAGGTCCTTCACTGAAACACCTGTGAACTCATTCCTTCTTGGCGTGGAATCAAGTCATTCTCGCTTCGAGGGAGGGCCTATGTTGATGTTCCCCTGTCCTTGTTGGGAGGGGTTGTGTTTGGGAGGTGTTATCGAAGAAGCCTCGGCGAGTTTGCTATGCCCAAATCCTGGAACTCCCTCCCTAACAGCACTGTGGGAGCACCTTCACCACACGGGACTGCAGCGATTCAAGAAGGCGGCTCACCACCAACTTCTCCGTGGCAATCAGGGATGGGTAATAAATGCCGGCCTGGAATGACGTCATTTCTTCCTGCGATCCTCGGCATTTTGTGCAGGCAGGATGCTGGGGTGATCTTCACACCCATGTTGTACAGGCCTCTGGGGTTTCTGGAGAATGAGTTGGGCAGGGAAGGATGTTGAATGGGCTCAACTCAAAAAGTAAATGGACAATTTTCATACCATTTCTGGAGCATTGCCTTTTAGGGGCGGGGAAGGTTCGACTGGCACTTGGGTTTTCAGCAGCCTTTGAGATAGATGATCTGATGCTGCCTGTGTGCGACCATGGGAGTCCCATTATGTTAGAAGACAATGAGATGGACCAATGGATGGATGCCAGGCAGATTTGGGCCCATCTACTGGTGATCTCACACCCACACCTACCAGTCAGAAGTGTCACTGTAGGGTTGATGTCAGCCATGGCTCAGTGGGTAGCACTCTTGCCTCTAAGTCAGAAGGTTGGGGGTTCAAGCTGCACTAGAGACTTGAGCACATATTCTAGGTTGACACTCCCAGTGCAGTGCTGAGGGGAATGCTGTCTTTCAGATGAGACGTTAAAATGTGGCCCCATCTGCAATCTAAGGTGGATATAAGTGATCCCAGAACATTATATGAAGAGCAGGGCAGTTCTCCCCAATGGTCAATATCCTGTAAACCACAGCCAAAAATCCGATTATCTGGTCGTTTATCTCATTGCTGTTTGTTGCAGCTTGCTGTGCGCAAATTGGCTGTTGCATTTCCTACATTACAACAGTGACTACACTCCAATGATACTTTATCAACTGTAAAGTGCTTTGCGATGTCCTCAGGCTGTGAAAGGCTCTGTATAAATGCAATTTCTTTTAGATGGCTTGGCCTAGAAATTTGTCTCGAGTGGTACGTCATGGCGGGTGGTATGGGATCGGCTCCCGTTGTACGCAGCACCCGTCATTCGGCTCCGTCGACTGCGACAGACTGAAGATGAGGCGCGGTGACTAATGGACAGCCGATTCCCATACCGCCCGGTTTGCACTAGTGCCCGAGAGGAATTTCTGGGCCCTTGTTTTCTCAGTGTATTAGTGCGAGCGGAGGCCCCAGTTGCTAAGGAAGCCCAATACAATATGTAACAGCCTGACACTCAACACCGGAAAGCTACATCTGGAACATCCCAATCACAGTGTGCCCTGCTTCCAGTGAATAGGCATGGCATGGTGACCAGCTCCCAGCTTGACCTTAATGATGACACTTGCCAAGATGCCACCTACCACTTCCACCAGTTTTGGCACACCTATCTGGCAAACACTGTAGGGACCCGCAGAGATGTGATATTGGAAAGAAAGACTTAGATTTATATAGCGCCTTTCACGACTACCAGATGTCTCAAAGTGCTTTACAGCCAATGAAGTAGTTTTGGAGTGTAGTCACTGTCGTAATGTAGGAACCGCAGCAGCCAATTTTCGCACAGCAAGCTCCCACAAACAGCAACGTGATAATGACCAGATAATTTGTTTTTGTTATGTTGATTGAGGGATAAATATTGGCCAGGACACCAGTTATAACTCCCCTGCTCTTCTTCGAAATAGTGCCATGGGATCTTTTACATCCACCCGAGAGGGTAGACGGGGCCTCGGTTTAACGTCTTATCCGAAAGACGGCACCTCCAACAGTGCAGCACTCCCTCAGCACTGCACTGGGAGTGTCAGTATAAACTTTAGAGTGGGCCTTGAACCCACAACCTTCTGACTCAGAGGCTGGTGTGCTGCCCAATGAGCCACAGCTGACACTAAAGGCACATGCAGCTAAGGTGCCTCGTGGAGTGGTCAGCTTTGAGCTCTAGGTTGCCTCTGCCCCTTTCCAGGTGTGCTGTAGTGCTGGCCTACAGCATGGTGCCATTAACTGGCAGACAGACATCCTCCTCGCACCCACTTCATGCAGCACTCCCTCACACTCACTCGCCATCAAACAGGGCGACCAGTGCTGGGCTGCTCCATCACTGTCTGTTGACACCGCTTGGTGCGTTTATTTTTCAGTTACTTCTTTCCCCCGCCCCCGCCTCAATCCTGGCGAAGATTGCCGATGAGCTGAAATGTCTTTCGATCCTTTCCCAAGGTTGCATGGAAATGATCAACCATGCCCACCTCGCCCCCCCACCTCCTATTTTTCTACTTACCTTTAAGTGTCCACATGCCTTTAAATATCACCTGAATCAACATTTTCTGGTGTTGCCTCTGGGATAGTGCCATGGGATCTTTTACATCCACCCGAGAGAGCAGACGGGGCCTCGGCTTAGCATCTCATCCAAAATACGGCACCTCCGACAGTGCAGCGCTCCGTCAGCACTGCACTGGGAGTGTCGGCCTAGAGTTTTGTGCTCAAGTCCTTCCAGCCCCACCAGTCCACCCTCCAGCCCCCCCACAGTCCGCCCTCCAGCCCCCCACAGTCCGCCCTGCAGTCCCCCACAGTCCGCCCTCCAGCCCCCCCACAGTCCGCCCTCCAGCCCCCCCACAGTCCGCCCTGCAGTCCCCCACAGTCCGCCCTCCAGCCCCCCCACAGTCCACCCTCCAGCCCCCCCACAGTCCGCCCTCCAGCCCCCCCACAGTCCGCCCTCCAGTCCCCCCACAGTCCGCCCTCCAGCCCCCCCACAGTCCGCCCTGCAGTCCCCCACAGTCCGCCCTCCAGCCCCCCACAGTCCGCCCTCCAGCCCCCCCACAGTCCGCCCTCCAGTCCCCCCACAGTCCGCCCTGCAGTCCCCCCACAGTCCGCCCTGCAGTCCCCCCACAGTCCGCCCTCCAGCCCCCCACAGTCCGCCCTCCAGCCCCCCACAGTCCGCCCTCCACAGTCCACCCTCCAGCCCCCCACAGTCCACCCTCCAGCCCCCCACAGTCCGCCCTCCAGCCCCCCACAGTCCGCCCTCCAGCCCCCCACAGTCCGCCCTCCACAGTCCACCCTCCAGCCCCCCACAGTCCGCCCTGCAGTCCCCCCACAGTCCGCCCTCCAGCCCCCCCACAGTCCGCCCTCCAGCCCCCCCACAGTCCGCCCTCCAGTCCCCCCACAGTCCACCCTCCAGTCCCCCCACAGTCCGCCCTCCAGCCCCCCCACAGTCCGCCCTGCAGTCCCCCCACAGTCCGCCCTCCAGCCCCCCCACAGTCCGCCCTCCAGCCCCCCACAGTCCGCCCTCCAGTCCCCCCACAGTCCGCCCTCCAGTCCCCCCACAGTCCGCCCTCCAGCCCCCCCACAGTCCGCCCTCCAGCCCCCCACAGTCCGCCCTCCAGCCCCCCCACAGTCCGCCCTCCAGTCCCCCCACAGTCCGCCCTCCACAGTCCACCCTCCAGCCCCCCACAGTCCGCCCTCCAGTCCCCCCACAGTCCGCCCTCCAGCCCCCCACAGTCCGCCCTCCAGCCCCCCTCCACAGTCCGCCCTCCAGCCCCCCACAGTCCGCCCTCCAGTCCCCCACAGTCCGCCCTGCAGTCCCCCCACAGTCCGCCCTCCAGCCCCCCACAGTCCGCCCTCCAGCCCCCCACAGTCCGCCCTCCAGCCCCCCCACAGTCCGCCCTCCAGCCCCCCACAGTCCGCCCTCCAGCCCCCCACAGTCCGCCCTCCAGTCCCCCCACAGTCCGCCCTCCAGTCCCCCCACAGTCCACCCTCCAGTCCCCCCACAGTCCGCCCTCCACAGTCCACCCTCCAGCCCCCCACAGTCCGCCCTCCAGTCCCCCCACAGTCCGCCCTCCAGCCCCCCCACAGTCCGCCCTCCAGCCCCCCCACAGTCCGCCCTCCAGCCCCCCACAGTCCGCCCTCCAGTCCCCCCACAGTCCGCCCTGCAGTCCCCCCACAGTCCGCCCTCCAGCCCCCCCACAGTCCGCCCTCCAGCCCCCCACAGTCCGCCCTCCAGCCCCCCACAGTCCGCCCTCCAGTCCCCCCACAGTCCGCCCTCCAGCCCCCCCACAGTCCGCCCTCCAGCCCCCCACAGTCCGCCCTCCAGTCCCCCCACAGTCCGCCCTCCACAGTCCACCCTCCAGCCCCCCACAGTCCGCCCTCCAGTCCCCCCACAGTCCGCCCTCCACAGTCCACCCTCCAGCCCCCCCACAGTCCGCCCTCCAGCCCCCCCACAGTCCGCCCTCCAGCCCCCCACAGTCCGCCCTCCAGCCCCCCTCCACAGTCCGCCCTCCAGCCCCCCACAGTCCGCCCTCCAGTCCCCCACAGTCCGCCCTGCAGTCCCCCCACAGTCCGCCCTCCAGCCCCCCCACAGTCCGCCCTCCAGCCCCCCCACAGTCCGCCCTCCAGCCCCCCACAGTCCGCCCTCCAGCCCCCCCACAGTCCGCCCTCCAGCCCCCCACAGTCCGCCCTCCAGTCCCCCACAGTCCGCCCTGCAGCCCCCCCACAGTCCGCCCTCCAGCCCCCCCACAGTCCGCCCTCCAGCCCCCCCACAGTCCGCCCTCCAGCCCCCCCACAGTCCGCCCTCCAGCCCCCCACAGTCCACCCTCCAGTCCCCCCCACAGTCCGCCCTCCAGCCCCCCACAGTCCGCCCTCCAGCCCCCCCACAGTCCGCCCTCCAGCCCCCCACAGTCCGCCCTCCAGCCCCCCCACAGTCCGCCCTCCAGCCCCCCCACAGTCCGCCCTCCAGCCCCCCCACAGTCCGCCCTGCAGTCCCCCCACAGTCCGCCCTCCAGCCCCCCACAGTCCGCCCTCCAGTCCCCCCACAGTCCGCCCTCCAGTCCCCCCACAGTCCGCCCTCCAGCCCCCCCACAGTCCGCCCTGCAGTCCCCCCACAGTCCGCCCTCCAGCCCCCCCACAGTCCGCCCTCCAGTCCCCCCACAGTCCGCCCTCCAGTCCCCCCACAGTCCGCCCTCCAGCCCCCCACAGTCCGCCCTGCAGTCCCCCCACAGTCCGCCCTCCAGCCCCCCCACAGTCCGCCCTCCAGTCCCCCCACAGTCCGCCCTCCAGTCCCCCCACAGTCCGCCCTCCAGCCCCCCACAGTCCGCCCTCCAGCCCCCCCACAGTCCGCCCTCCAGTCCCCCCACAGTCCGCCCTCCAGTCCCCCCACAGTCCGCCCTCCAGCCCCCCACAGTCCGCCCTCCAGTCCCCCCACAGTCCGCCCTCCAGCCCCCCCACAGTCCGCCCTCCAGCCCCCCCACAGTCCGCCCTCCAGCCCCCCCACAGTCCACCCTCCAGTCCCCCCACAGTCCGCCCTCCAGTCCCCCCACAGTCCGCCCTCCAGCCCCCCACAGTCCGCCCTCCAGCCCCCCACAGTCCGCCCTCCAGCCCCCCCACAGTCCGCCCTCCAGCCCCCCACAGTCCGCCCTCCAGCCCCCCCACAGTCCGCCCTCCAGCCCCCCCCCCACAGTCCGCCCTCCACAGTCCACCCTCCAGCCCCCCCCCTCCAGCCCCCCCCCCACAGTCCGCCCTCCAGCCCCCCCCCCCCCACAGTCCCCTGTCCCCCTCCCGTCTCTTATGTCAGTGGGGGTCATTTTCGACTTGTTGCTGAGGTTTAAAAGCGATGTAGCAAATCAGCCGACCGTATACAAACTGCGAAAACCAGGTGGGTTCTACATGGGGAAAATTTCAGTTGACCCAGAATCCACCTTTTGAGGGAGACTGTTCTTATTTGCGTTAACCCCTGGATGATAGAAATGTTTCCTGATTTCATTCTTATCTGGGTGAGCTCTGATTTTAAAATTGTGACCACTTTGTCTGGATTCCGCCACCAGTGAAATCGCCTTGCTGTATCTACCCTATCACATCCCTTTATCGAATCGTAGACTAGTACAGCACAGAAGGAGGCCATTCGGCCCATCAAGTCTGCGCCAGTTCTTTCGAAGAGCAACAGACTCAGTCCCACTCCCCCGCTCTTTCCCCATATACTGTAATTCTTTCTCCTTCAAGTATTTATACAACTCCCTTTTGAAGGCTACTCATCATCATCATAGGCAGTCCCTCGAAATGGAGGAAGACTTGCTTCCACTCTAAAAGTGAGTTCTCAGGTGGCTGAACAGTCCAATATGAGAGCCACAGTCCCTGTCACAGGTGGGACAGACAGTGGTTGAGGGAAGGGGTGGGTGGGACTGGTTTGCCGCACGCTCCTTCCGCTGCCTGCGCTTGATTTTTGCGTGCTCTCGCCGACGAGACTCGAGGAGCTCAGCGCCCTCCCGGATGCACTTCCTCCACTTAGGGCGGTCTTTGGCCAGGGACTCCCAGGTGTTAGTGGGGATGTTGCACTTTATCAGGGAGGCTTTGAGGGTGTCCTTATAACATTTCCTCTGCCCACCTGGGGCTCGCTTGCAGTGTAAGAGTTCCGAGTAAAGCGCTTGCTTTGGGAGTCTCGTGTCAGGCATGCAGACAATGTGGCCTGCCCAGCGGAGCTGGTAGGGTGTGGTCAGTGCTTCAATGCTGGGGATGTTGGCCTGGTCGAGGACACCAACGTTACTATTGAATCTATATCCACTACCCTATCAGGCAGCGTACTCCAAATCCTAACCACTCATCGCATAAAAAAGCTTGTCCTCATGTCGCCTCTGGTTGTTCCGCCAATCAACTTAAATCCGTGCTCTCATTACCGACTCTTCAGCCATTAGATAGAGTTGCTCTTTATTTGCTCAATCTGTACTCCTTATGATTTTGAACACCTCTATCAAATCTCCTCTCAATCTACTCTGCTCTAAGGAGAACAATCCCAGCTTCTCCAGTCTATGCACGTAACTGTAAACCCTCATCCCTGGAACCATTAATGCTGTCTCTCACTTGTGGCCCATATCTGTTTAAAGAGGGGAGAGATGGGGAGGGGAGAGGAGGGGCAGGGGAGTACAGGGGAAGGCAGGGCAAGGGATAATTTTTTTCCTATCATCTCTATTCAGGCTGCTCTGGCAAGTGCGGTTTACTGCAAGGTGCCCCTTCTATGCAGAACCTCATGTATCTTACATCTTGGCATGGTAAACCTCTGAAAGTATCTTGGGAGCTAATTTAAGTTCCTGGAACATACTTGGTGCTGTGGACCGATCCTAATACCATTCATCAACCCCAAGCACACTGCCTCAGAGGTCAACACAGAGACATACGAATATACGAACAATGACAGACAGGTAAAGACCCTCTGGTCCATTGAGTCTGCCCCACACAATTGCAATACCTTGTGTATCACAGCATATGCACTCCATACACATGAAATCAGCTTACAAGCAATTGTGTTTGTCATAGCGCAGTTTAGAAACTGTAGTTGCAATCAATAAACGCATTTTTGCTGCTCTTTCGATCAACTACAAATTACGAGAAGTTCTGTTCAAAATATTCTACCACTTCTCTGAGGTTACGGGCCTAACATCAGGTCTCCAGGGAAACATCAAGCTGCCTAAGGACCTTTTGTCCAGTATCATCATCATAGGCAGTCACTCGAAGCGAGGATGACTTGCTTCCACGTCAAAAAAAGAATGAGCTCACAGGTGTTTCGAAAGAAGGGTGGAAGATGCCTGTGCGTGGATTTTTTTTAACGTGGGGTGGCCGTTGCATACCAGCCACCACACGGGCTTGACAGAGCTAGGTCTTAGTCCAGTGGCAAGGATTAATCAAGACGACTGTAGATCTACTCTGCTGCACAGGCCTAGTGCGCACACATCGCAGTGTGGGCTGGCTCGTGCTGCCCCTGGGCCCCTGGTCCCGAACTCCCGCCTCCCCTGAGCCCCAATCACATCCCTCCACAGTCTCTCACCACTCCTTCGCTCCGATCTCACCGCTGCTGCTGTATCTGCCCACGCTCCAATCACCGACCTTGACCTTGCTGCCGTTTCCCTCCTGCACCAGCTCTCGCGCTGTACCTTGCAGTTGCCTCCATGCTGCCCATAGCCACCGCTCACCACTCCTTTTATGGCCCCGATCTGCCGCTGACATCACCCAGTAGGTAGCGTTTCTAACTCTGGTTGGGCCTTTTCCTGGAGATTTCATCACATGACCTCCCACCTCCAACCGCCCCTCCCCCACAGTCCCACCATTGGTCGCCCGACATGTCCATCCTCACAGAGCCCGCCTTCCCCCAGCCAATTGGAATTGAACAGACTCTTCATTACCCGATTGGATGATTTTTTTTTCCCAATCTCGAAATTTCTCAGAAATAATAAACAGAAGTGTTCAAAGAATATGAAAAAAAACACACTTTTTGTTTTTATAACCCTTACGATTTTCCTCCGGGTTGCTCACGGCAGTATCCGGGAGATTAATTTTTAATTCCTGGACTCAAGGCCAATCCTGGAGGGTTGGTAATCCTGCCACTAGGCCCGATCACCCCATGAAGCATGTACAATGTTTCCTACCGCTGACGATTCATCGTCCCCTCTTGTTTTTCCCGAAGATTAAGGGGTGGTGGCGGGGAGAACTATTAGAGGTTTCCAAAATTCTGAACAGTCTTGAAAGGGTAAATAGTGAAAAGTAGTTTCTGCTGGTTTGCAAATCATTAACAAAGCGATCGTGACTGAGGAATATCAGTAGAAGAATGAGGAAATCACTTTTTCACACAGAGATTTATCAGCGCACGCAGGCCCAGATATTGGTTGACGTGGTGCATGTTTTACAGGCAGTTGGCGTGAAGCACTTTCTAGGCCGGAATATTCTACCAGAAGTGGTGATTAAGAGGGGCCATTTCCATCTGATTTTTTTAACCCTTGCCACCGGGGAGCCTCCAGTTACATGGGCACAAGGGTTGGGAAAAAAGGCTGAGACCGGAATCAAGGAAGGAAGGAATGGATGGATGGATGGAAGGAAGGAGAGAGAAGGAAGGAGAGAGAAGGGAAGGAGATAATGCCGAGATCCTCTGTCTTGTTTTTAATGATGTTGGTTGAGTGATAAATATTGGCCAGGACACTGGGGAGAACTCCCCAGCTCTTAATCTTCAAGCTGAGAGAGCAGGCGGGGCCTCGGTTTAACGTCTCATCCGAAAGATGGCACCTCCGACAGTGCAGCACTCCCTCATCACTGCACTGGGAGTGTCAACCCAGGAATTCCAGGCCTTTCTGGGGTGGGGGGAAGGGAAAGGAGTGGCCTGGCCTGTGTTTGCAATTGGTACAGGCGATTCGGAACCATTTAAACTGAGGTGGGAAAGGGCATCCCTGAATTCCTGCCTCATTGTCCGTATCACTGATTATCTGGGCCGCCCGCCCCACAAATCTCAGCCGACTACAAGGTTCACAAGGCAGCGCATTTTGAGGCAATTTGTAACATTTTAAAATTCCATCGTCTCCCCCACCTCCCTGAATATTGCAGGGTAATTGGACATTTTCGGCTGTTGAAAGAGATTGTTAGTAAGATTGATTTCAAGGCCCGAGGCACAACTGCAGGCCTGACCGATGTTTTAGGCCTGGAGCTGTAGCTCAGTTTCCTGTCCCTTCTGTACACTCGGAGACTGAGGCACACACTCGGAGACTGAGGCACAGCTGTTCCAGGGGGGCCCCCAAACATGTCAATGGCCTGGGACAGGGAAGTTGAGCACTCGTGGAGTTCGACACGAGCATTGTGTCCTACAAGCGCTCTTGCATATTAATGCTGCGTACATATGCACCAGTCGCGCCGTAATACTTGAAACGTGCTTATGACTAACAACACACTCACCTCACAAAATTAACAACATAAAGGTACAGCTCTAACTCTACTTAGGTTTACCGAGATTATTGTGAGTGGTCAGAGGATGAGGTTCACAAAACCCAAAGGGCTGGATTCTCGGGATCCTGCGCTCCGTTAATCGCCCCTGAGCGGCGGCAATGGTGGGGGTGAGGTGTTCGAGAGATCGAGAGCCAGCGGCAGTTGGTGAGAGGGGAGCGGCCTATAAAAGGCCCAGTGGGAGCTCAAGGGTCAGCAGCAGTTGGCGAGAGGTGGGAGCAGCGTCGGAGCGGCCTATACAGCCCGGTGCAGCTACAGCGGGAGAGAAAGCAAAATAGAAGTAGAAAGGAATCAAAAAGTGACGTCACAGCCAATGGGGTAAGTGATTGGCTGGTGATTGGTGAGTAGCTTTTCTTTTTATTTTTTATATCAGTAAGTGAACTTTAGCATTGTTACTACCAATTTAAGGGTATCTAAGGGTTAAGACATGGCAGGAGAGCTCGGTCACGTGATATGCTCCTCCTGTACCATGTGGGAACTCGGGGACACTTCCGGTGTCCCTGGGCGCTACGTGTGTGGGAAGTGTATCCGCCTCGAGCTCTTGATGGTCCGCATTGCGGAATTGGAGCTGAGGGTGGATTCACTCTGGAGCATCCACGATGCTGAGAAAGACGTGAGTATCACGTGTAGTGAGTTGGTCTTACCGCAGGAGAAGTGTCCACAGCCAGATAGGGAATGGAAGACCAGCAGGAAGAGCAGTGCAAGAAAGATAGTGCAGGAGTACCCTGTGGTCATCCCCCTGCAAAACAGATACACTGCTTTGAGTACTGTTGGGGGGGATGACTCATCAGGGGAGGGCAGCAGCAGCCAAGTTCATGACACTGTGGCTGGCTCTGCTGCACAGGAGGGCAGGAAAAAGATTGGGAGCGCGATAGTGATAGGGGATTCGATGGTGAGGGGAATAGATAGGCGTTTCTGCGGCCGCAACCGAGACTCCAGGATGGTATGTTGCCTCCCTGGTGCAAGGGTCAAGGATGTCTCGGAGCGGGTGCAGGACATTCTGAAATGGGAGGGAGAACAGCCAGTTGTCGTGGTGCATATTGGTACCAATGACATAGGTAAAAAAAGGGATGAGGTCCTACGAGACGAATTTAAGGAGCTAGGAGCTAAATTCAAAAGTAGTAATCTCGGGATTGCTACCAGTGCCACGTGCTAGTCAGAGTAGGAATCGCAGGATAGCGCAGATGAATACGTGGCTTGAGCAGTGGTGCAGCAGGGAGGGATTCAAATTCCTGGGGCATTGGAACCGGTTCTGGGGGAGGTGGGACCAGTACAAACCGGACGGTCTGCACCTGGGCAGGACTGGAACCAATGTCCGAGGGGGAATGTTTGCTAGTGCTGTTGGGGAGGAGTTAAACTAATATTGCAGGGGGATGGGAACCTATGCAGGGAGACAGAGGGAGACAAAAATGAGGCAAAAGCAAAAGACAGAAAGGAGATGAGGAAAAGTGGAAGGCAGAGAAACCCAAGGCAAAGAACAAAAAGGGCCACTGTACAGCAAAATTCTAAAAGGACAAAGGGTGTTAAAAAAGCAAGCCTGAAGGCTTTGTGTCTTAATGCAAGGAGTATCCGCAATAAGCTGGATGAATTAACTGTGCAAATAGATGTTAACAAATATGATGTGATTGGGATTACGGAGACGTGGCTGCAGGATGATCAGGGCTGGGAACTCAACATCCAGGGGTATTCAACATTCAGGAAAGATAGAATAAAACGAAAAGGAGGTGGGGTAGCATTGCTGGTTAAAGAGCAGATTAATGCAATAGTTAGGAAAGACATTAGCTTGGATGATGTGGAATCTATGTGGGTAGAGCTGCAGAACACTAAAGGGCAAAAAACATTAGTGGGAGTTGTGTACAGACCTCCAAACAGTAGTAGTGATGTTGGGGAGGGCATCAAACAGGAAATTAGGAGTGCATGAAATAAAGGTGCAGCAGTTATAATGGGTGACTTTAATATGCACATAGATTGGGCTAGCCAAACTGGAAGCAATACGGTGGAGGAGGATTTCCTGGAGTGCATAAGGGATGGTTTTCTAGACCAATATGTCGAGGAACCAACTAGGGGGGAGGCCATCTTAGACTGGGTGTTGTGTAATGAGAGAGGATTAATTAGCAATCTCATTGTGCGAGGCCCCTTGGGGAAGAGTGACCATAATATGGTGGAATTCTGCATTAGGATGGAGAATGAAACAGTTAATTCAGAGACCATGGTCCAGAACTTAAAGAAGGGTAACTTTGAAGGTATGAGGCATGAATTGGCTAAGATAGATTGGCGAATGATACTTAAGGGGTTGACTGTGGATGGGCAATGGCAGACATTTAGAGACCGCATGGATGAATTACAACAATGGTACATTCCTGTCTGGCGTAAAAATAAAAAAGGGAAGCTGGCTCAACCGTGGCTATCAAGGGAAATCAGGGATAGTATTAAAGCCAAGGAAGTGGCATACAAATTGGCCAGAAATAGCAGCGAACCCGGGGACTGGGAGAAATTTAGAACTCAGCAGAGGAGGACAAAGGGTTTGATTAGGGCAGGGAAAATGGAGTACGAGAAGAAGCTTGCAGGGAACATTAAGGCGGATTGCAAAAGTTTCTATAGGTATGTAAAGAGAAAAAGGTTAGTAAAGACAAACATATGTCCCCTGCAGTCAGAATCAGGGGAAGTCATAACGGGGAACAAAAAAATGGCAGACCAATTGAACAAGTATTCACTAAGGAGGACACAAACAACCTTCTGGATATAAAAGGGGTCAGAGGGTCTAGTAAGGAGGAGGAACTGAGGGAAATCTTTATTAGTCGGGAAATTGTGTTGGTGAAATTGATGGGATTGAAGGCCAATAAATCCCCAGGGCCTGATGGACTGCATCCCAGAGTACTTAAGGAGGTGGCCTTGGAAATAGCGGATGCATTGACAGTCATTTTCCAACATTCCATTGACTCTGGATCAGTTCCTATCGAGTGGAGGGTAGCCAATGTAACCCCACTTTTTAAAAAAGGAGGGAGAGAGAAAGCAGGGAATTATAGACCGGTCAGCCTGACCTCAGTAGTGGGTAAAATGATGGAATCAATTATTAAGGATGTCATAGCAGCGCATTTGGAAAATGGTGACATGATAGGTCCAAGTCAGCATGGATTTGTGAAAGGGAAATCATGCTTGACAAATCTTCTGGAATTTTTTGAGGATGTTTCCAGTAAAGTGAACAAAGGAGAACCAGTTGATGTGGTATATTTGGACTTTCAGAAGGCTTTTGACAAGGTCCCACACAGGAGATTAATGTGCAAAGTTAAAGCACATGGGATTGGGGGTAGTGTGCTGACGTGGATTGAGAACTGGTTGTCAGACAGGAAGCAAAGAGTAGGAGTAAATGGGTACTTTTCAGAATGGCAGGCAGTGACTAGTGGGGTACCGCAAGGTTCTGTGCTGGGGCCCCAGCTGTTTACATTGTACATTAATGATTTAGACGAGGGGATTAAATGTAGTATTTCCAAATTTGCGGATGACACTAAGTTGGGTGGCAGTGTGAGCTGCGAGGAGGATGCTATGAGGCTGCAGATTGACTTGGATAGGTTAGGTGAGTGGGCAAATGCGTGGCAGATGAAGTATAATGTGGATAAATGTGAGGTTATCCACTTTGGTGGTAAAAACAGAGAGACAGACTATTATCTGAATGGTGACAGATTAGGAAAAGGGAAGGTGCAACGAGACCTGGGTGTCATGGTACATCAGTCATTGAAGGTTGGCATGCAGGTACAGCAGGCGGTTAAGAAAGCAAATGGCATGTTGGCCTTCATAGCGAGGGGATTTGAGTACAGGGGCAGGGAGGTGTTGCTACAGTTGTACAGGGCCTTGGTGAGGCCACACCTGGAGTATTGTGTACAGTTTTGGTCTCCTAACTTGAGGAAGGACATTCTTGCTATTGAGGGAGTGCAGCGAAGATTCACCGGACTGATTCCCGGGATGGTGGGACTGACCTATCAAGAAAGACTGGATCAACTGGGCTTGTATTCACTGGAGTTCAGAAGAGTGAGAGGGGACCTCATAGAAACGTTTAAAATTCTGACGGGTTTGGACAGGTTGGATGCAGGAAGAATGTTCCCAATGTTGGGGAAGTCCAGAACCAGGGGTCACAGTCTAAGGATAAGGGGCAAGCCATTTAGGACCGAGATGAGGAGAAACTTCTTCACCCAGAGAGTGGTGAACCTGTGGAATTCTCTACCACAGAAAGTAGTTGAGGCCAATTCACTAAATATATTCAAAAGGGAGTTAGATGAAGTCCTTACTACTCGGGGGATCAAGGGGTATGGCGAGAAAGCAGGAAGTGGGTACTGAAGTTTCGTGTTCAGCCATGAACTCATTGAATGGTGGTGCAGGCTGGAGGGGTTGAATGGCCTACTCCTGCACCTATTTTCTATGTTTCTATGTTTCTATGTTCTGGGTGGACGGTCAGCCTCCAGCACCCCGCGGCGATCCTCGGGTCCTGTTTAGCGGCGGCACGGAGCAGCACCGCGGGGAAGAGCTGCGCCCGGTGTGCAACGCCCCTGGTTATAACACCGGCGCGGGTTTGAGCTCCTGCCCGACCCGTCCGCCCCACAGCGCGCCCCGCACTGACCACCCGGGAAATCAGGGCGGGCCCACCATCCCGACAGCGGAGAGGTGAGTAATGGAATCCTGAGGTAAGTGCGATTGTTTAAATTTTTTTTGCGATTTGTGTTGTGGTGGTGCGGGCAATGTTTTGGGAATGTTTTTGTGGGCTTTTAGGTTGCCCCCCCCCCAGGTGTCTCTGGGAGTGCTCCCGGCCCGGCTCTGTCGCTCGGGAGCTTCCCACACTAACGCCCCGAGAGAGGGGTACAACGCCTCCCTTAGCGCTGCGCCCCCTGACTCAGGGCCCCGCTGCCCAATGTTACTGACTGAGGCGCAAACTGTTCCCGGGCGCTAACTCTCCCGCCCAGCCTCCATTACCGCCCCAAAAACATCTAAGCCGAAAATGCAGCCCGATGAGTTCTTTGTTTATGAGCATACGTGACGATGGCCACTGCATGTGTTGGGTTGTATTCGTGTCTTTATCAATAAAGGTTATGAATCAGACATCTCTCCAGTCCATGAGCTTGTATTAAAAGGGAAGAATGTATTGCCAGCACACTGCTTTCTGCAAAGTGTAAGTACCACTGGTGCTGGGCGTACTGCTGGTGTATGTGGTGGGAGCCCCCACCCCCTGCCCCGGCACCGCAGACATGGTATTGGGACGGAAGGGAGCGGGACACAGGTGGGACAAGTGCCCATCCTCCACCATCAGAATGGTGGGAGGAACCGAGCGAGAATGAGTTCTGCACAATCGTTCAGCTCCCCAGACCACCAGGCCTGAACCCCGAGCTGTAAAAGAGCTGAATCTCGGTCCCTTTAATCTTCGTCAGGGATGTGAAACCACAGATAAAAGTTCCGAGAAAATGTCATTTCTCTGATTTTGTAAAAAAGTTTGCGAAATCCCTCGACTTCTCCATTATTCACGCTGGAGCCATTACCCAGCAGTGCTGACAATTCTATGAAGCTAACTTTGTGAGAATACACTTGGATCATGTCAGTCAAGGGCTTATTTTCAACATCCACTGTGAAAAGGTTAATTCACTTCACCTTTGTGAGCAAGGGTTTTGGACATTTTAATTCTCAATGTTCTGCATTTCAAGACGGAATAGACTTTTGATTCACACAAGATAAAAGAACAAAATCCTTGTCAATGAAACCAGAGTCCCATTGAATTCCATCCATTATTGAAGTATTTACTCATCAGCAGTCCCGGCTCTGAGTGCACTGTCGGGTCAGTACAGGGTCCGAGTTGGTTGTGCTGCAATCCACCCCCACCTTCTCCATCAGGCCTTTATTCAGGCTCACATCCCCGTTGTGGGGAAACCAGAGAACCAAACCCCATAGGACCATCCACAAGGTTCACTGCAGCAACTCGCCAAGGCTTCTTCGCCAGCACCTCCCAAACCCGCGACCTCTACCACCTAGAAGGACAAGGGCAGCAGGCGCACGGGAACACCACCACCTCCACGTTCCCCTCCAACTCACGCACCATCCTGACTTGGAAATATATCGGCCGTTCCTTCATCGTCGCTGGGTCAAAATCCTGGAACTCCCTCCCTAACAGCACTGTGGGAGCACCTTCACCACACGGACTGCAGCGGTTCAAGAAGACGGCTCACCACCACCTTCTCAAGGGGCAATTAGGGATGGGCAATAAATGCCGGCCTTGCCAGCGACGCCCACATCCCAGGAACGGATATTAAAAAAAAATTATCTCAGAGGAAAAATGAACAATAACCCTTCCCTCTTCTATACCTGAAGTAGACTGCCTTCAAACGTCCTCTACAGCTGTTCTGGTGTCTGAAATTGAATGCACTTAAAAGAGGGAGCAGCAATGTAAATTACATGCAAATGGTTATCAACTGGGATAAAGGAAGTCCATCTGATAAACCTTCATCATAAAAAGAAATATGAAAGAACTTGCATTTATAGGATGTCCCATCATGCCTTGGAGCCACTTTACGAGTTTTGAAGTGTAGTCACTGTTGTAATGTGGGAAACACGTCAGCCAATTTGCGCACAGCAAGCTCCCACAATGTGCTAATGACCGGATAATCTGCTTTCGATGTTGGTTGAGGGATAAATATTGGCCAGGCAATCGGAGAGTACTCCTCAAATCTTCTTCGAATAGTGCCATGGGATCCCTTGCATACACTTGAGAGAGCAGACAAGTAGACGAAAGACGGCACCTGCGACAGTGCAGCACTTCCTCAGCACTGCACTGGGAGTGTCAGCCCAGATTTATGTGCTCAAGTCCCTGGAGTGGGACTTGAACCTACAACCTTCTGACTCAGAGGTGAGGGTGCTACCCACTGAGCCACAGCTGACACCACCATGTAGATGGTGAAGACATTGCACTTGAGTGATGCTACCTTATGCTCATATTTACTTGCATCATCCCCACCCTGTGTCTATCAAAACCTTTCATTGTTTGGTTACAGTTTTTCACTATAGTCAGAGGTGCTGTCTTTCAAATGTGACATCAAACCGAAGTCCTGCTAGCAGGTTGAGGTAAATATGCAAGATCCCACGGCACTTGAAGAAGAGCAGCGGAGTTCTCCCGGTGTCCTGGCCAACAATTATCCCTCAACCAACACCAACTAAAAGCATTTAACTCGTTGCTGTTTCTGGGACCTTGCTGTGCTTAAATTGGTGGATGCATTTATTTGCAACAGAAAAATGCTGTGATTGGGTCCCCTTGATCACATGACCTGATTGCTGATTGGTCCCCTTGGAGGATAAGACACACCCAACAATTTGTCTGGAATGTGTAATTAGAATCGTCCTGCCTACGTAATCAGTGACTTTGCAAAGTGTAATTTGAGCCATTCTAACTGCCGACTCCAAACAGGGGAGAGCTCACTCACACAGGTTAAGACCTCCCCTTTCCCCCCCCCCCACCCCGTCCACCCCCCGCCCAAGTTCCTGCCCCCCCAGCCCAAGTTCCTGCCCCCACGACCCCAGCCCAAGTCCAGTGCTTTTCGTAAGCTAACCCAAAAGCCCCAATAGCGACCAATAGACACAGACCCAAATGATGCTGGATGAATCAAACACATGACATGGAAATAATGTAAAACATTTAATGGTATTTATTGACACAGGATTCATAAGACAAACAAGCGACATTGTACAATGTTCGTGTATTTAATAGATACAGGGTGCACAAAACTCTCCAAACCCGATTAACACGAGCATCGCCCATATATATATATATATATATATACATGTGTCTGGAGTCACACCGAGAGGTGACCCAGCTGTGTGCACCGTGTCCACATCGCACCCATAAACATCGGGCTCGGTGCTCGGGGGTGCCGTGAGGGTCGAGGGGCTGTGAGGGGGAGGGTCCCTCAGGGGACTGGGAGTCGGAGGGTCTCTCATGGGGCTGGGAGTGGGAGGGTCCTTCGGGGAGTGGGAGGGTCCCTTGGGGGGCCGGGAGTGGGAGGGTCTCTCGGGGAGTGGGAGTGGGAGGGTCCCTCCCCTTCAGTCAATCCCCTTCAGAATCTTGTATGTTTCAACGTGATCCCCTCTCATTCTTCTAAACTCCAGAGAGCATCGGCCCATTCTACACATTCTCTCAGCATATGACAGCCCTCTCATCCCAGGGATCAATCTGTGAATCTCCGTTGTGCCGCCTCACCTTGTGCTGGGCCGGGGGAGGCATCGGGCTGCCGCGGGCTGACAGGGTTGCCCGGCTGTGCCCATGGTGCCAGCTGCTGGAGGTGAGAGGGTAGGAGCTTGGTCAGGCACGGCTGGTGGGGACATCCTCCTCATGACATACACTGTGGGGAGGGGGCGGGTGTGGGGGAGATTCAGCAATGGCGGCTGGAATAGCTGGAACTGCCGTGCAGCTTAATGAGTTGCTGCTTGGCTCGGCAGTGTCGTGTATGTAGGCACCTTTAGTAATGACTCCATGAGGCCTGTAGTCCTTTATTTGCAGCTCCCGAGTGCCGACAACAAGCTGTGTGTTCTTTTTATACTGGGTTACCTGCAGTGTGTAGGCAACCCTTAGGTCTCCAGCAGCAGCACTTTCTGGTGTACAGGTAAGGTGTGTACAGTGTAAGGGTACATTCGGTGTTGCATAACAGTGTTACAGACATCACACAGTAAACCGGCATGCATACACAACAGGCGTCCCACGGAACCTTGCTTACAAGGTTCCTCTCCTCGCTGCAACATGTGAACATGGGTCCAGAGCCAGGCCAGGGTCAGTGTGAAGCGTTCCGTTCCATTACTGGTCAGGATGGTCATCAGGAGTTGCAGTGCACTGGATACACGTCTGCGTTTCTCACACCGTTGAGTGGGGTAGGCCTCCGTTATGACCACACTGGCGCTTATGACTGCTTGCAAGGGAGTTCTTGCGAACCGCCAATGGCTATAGAGGGCAAGTCTCCCCAGAGACAGCCCCAAATGCCTCTGTACTACAACTGCATGCTTACAAGGAAGTAGGAGCTGCAGGCAGAAAGTGCAGCTACAGGTAGCTTGACCATCACGTATCTGAAGATCATACTCCTTGAACCCGGAGCTGACAGTGACTACATCAGCATCCTACTGCTCAATGCTCACCACATCCACGTGCCAGTCATTCTTGGCCATTTTCTTCGCAGCATGCTCCGTGACCTCGGCATACACGGTCTGTACATCTGCTGGCAATTCTTCAAACTGCCTCACTGAGGAATAGTGCAGGAACGTCGCATCCCTATCCAGGACATCATTATGGAAGATCAGGTTGTTGATACACTCCACCATTGATGAGGAAGAATGAAGTCAGTGTTTGATCGTCCCGTTCTCAGACTCAGTGTGATTGTTGGTATTGTTCCCAAATGTCAATACATTTCTGCGTAGATACACAGCCCACATCTCCTTCTGGGGGAGTCAGTTGGCCAACATTTCCTGAAATGGAGTGAAAGGTGTTATAGTCTAGGAATCAACAGATTCGCCCTTGTATGCATGATCTGCACAGACTGACCTGCAGTGGAAGTTGCAGCTGACCAATCCTGTACACACAACTCTGGAGACCCTCCTCGGTGTGGGCCGGAACCATTTCTTTGCAGAGCTGGAACAACATCTCCTGGATGGAGTTGTGTACCACGTAGTTGCTGATCGTCCTCTTCAGGTTCATCATAACATGGAACAAACATAGCAGAATGGTGGCCCCTGGGAAATTCTTCCTGGCCGCATTAATCTCCTTAATGTCCTTATCCAGCATGACAGTCTTCAGACCATCAATGCTGGATCCCATCAGTTTCACAAACACTTCAACAAACTTATTTAGCATCTCTCATTCTTTACAAAGGTGTGGAAGACAGCCCAACCCCTGCCATTGTCATCCTGCACCATGATTGGGTGGAGGGGATAGCTGTGCTTGTTTATCTTGTGAGTGCCGTCAATGAACAACATCTCAGGAAATGTCTGAAACCGAGACTGCATTACATTTGTTGCGAAGGCAATGAAGTTGATGTTATCTCCGTCCATGCTAATGTGCACCTGCCCAACCTCTGTGACACGCTCCAGTGCAGCTATTACAGCAGCCATGCTTCCATCTCCCAGCTTCCAGCCATGCCTGGATGTTCCTGATGTCAGTCAGTGTTGCAACCTTGTTGAATATCTGCACAATGTATTTCTTCAACGGCTTATCTTGAGGTTGGAGCTTGACCAAGATGGCCACATGCTGCTTCTCCTCTGGACAGAGACTCTGCCTGCGAGGGTAACATGGAAGGAGCTCCTTCCTGGGTACGTGGGCGGTGCGTACGAGGTGGGACGATGTGACACACAGTTTCAACTCCTTCCTGCTGTAGGGCAAAGTAAGCGTGGCCTCGCATCCCATTGGTAGGCACCTGAAACACAATAGATTCGGGGTCACTTTGCAGCCTCTCTTTTCAGCGCTGTGAACGTGAACACCACAGTAACCAAGCAGATGTATGACCACTGACCGCTGATTTGGACCAATCCCAGTTGACTGCCTGTAGTGGACACTCTACTCTGAGCTACGTCACGGCAGGCGAGTCCCAGGAGGACAGAGTAAACGCTTCAAGGACACCCTCAAAGCCTCCTTGAAAAATTGTATCGTTCCCACCCACTCTTGGGAATCCCTGGCCCAAGACCGCTCAAAGTGGAGGAGGAGCATCCGGGAGGGCGCCGAGCACTTTGAGTCTCTTCGCCGGGAGCACGCGGAAGCCGAGCGTAAACAGCGGAAGGAGCGTACGACAGGAGCACCCCACCCACCTGTCCCACCAACCACCGTCTGCCCCACCTGTGACAGAGACCTTGGATCCCACATTGGACTCTTCAGTCACCTGAGAACTCATCTTAGTTTGGAAGCCAGTCATCCTCGACTCCGAGGGACTGCCTGAGAAGAAGAGAAGAAGAGAGTGAACAAGGCACAGCTTCACAAGCATGTACACGAACTGGTTGAGGATTCATATCTTGCGCCACTGTATGTGAGGATGCCTTGCAGCAGAGGCTCCCTGCGAGAAGGGAAGAGAGTTGATATTCATGGAAATCTAAGACTTCTGCCAGAAATGTAAGAAAACACAGCGGCTGTAGCTGAACCCAATGGGCACAAATTACCGAGGCAGGCACAGGCATCTGTTGAAACGCCTCCAATTTCAAAGTAGACTCTTCAAAGCTATCAAACTCCACAGTTGTGACGATGTCCTTGAATTGCTGGGTTGTATGCGTGGGGCACCTCACTTGCCGTCACCGACTGCATCTCTACAAATCAGCACAGGGAGCAAACGGCAACCAGTGATTGACAGTGAACTCAAGTTAGGATGACAACAAGGGAAAATAACTCAAGGCATAGATAGCAGTCTGAGTCAGAGTGAATTAGATCGCTTTTGTGAGATGAGGAGTGTGGCAGTGAGCAGGAATCGATGGCACGCTCAGGCCGCTTCCACAGACAAGACCACGAGCAAGGTTCCGGTTAGCGGAGGCCCCCCGGGATAGACACCTGTAATAGCAAGCTCCACCTAGTGGGCTAATGTGGTAATGCAACTCCTAATAATCATCATAGGCAGTCCCTCAAAACAAGGATGATTTGCTTCCACGCCGAAAAGGGATGAGTTCGCAGATGTTTTGATGAAGGACCTAATATTCCAGATCCCGAACTACATCCTGAAGGGTGGAAGATGCCTTGTGCGTGGATTTTTTAACGTGTGGTGGCCGTTGCACACCAGTCACCACATGGGCTTGACAGAGCTAGGTCTTGGTCCAGTGGCAAAGATTACCCAAGACTAACTGGAGACCAGCTCTGCTGCACGGACCTAGTGCGCACACATATCGCAGTGTGGGCTGGCCCGTGCTCCCCCTGAACTCTCGCCTCTCCCGGGCCCCGATCACATCCCTCTACAAACTCTCGCCGCTCCTTCGCCCCGCCCTCGCCACTCCTGCTGTACCTGCCCGCACTGCAGTCAGTCAAATTTTGTTTGATAACACTCCTGTGTATAATAATAAAAAGGTCATGTAGCAAGGTCAACAAGGTCATATGACAAGTTCCTGTTGGAGCCATCTTGTGTGCGGTGTGCTTAGTGATGTGGCAAAGAATATATCACAACAGCCCGAACCCCCACCGTGCCTCATATCACAGCCTGATGAAGCAACGGAACAACACACAACTCACTTTCAAAGTCCTCACGTTGATTGGTCATTTCTAGTTGGCCTCTCTTTTCAGCAACTACGAATGTGGCGTGAACGGTCTCTGGCTGTGCTGCTGACCGAGAGTGAGTGAGGTGGGGGACACAGCCAGAAATCTAGGTGGAGCGACTGATGATCACTGAACAGTGTTGCAATGCTCAGAATACTTGCAGTGCCCATGCAGCAGAATTCCAAAGGTTTACCCACAGGATGTTTCTTGCAGCTTCAAACTCAGTCTATGTTCCTAGAAGTAAATGAAGGAAAGACTAAAATACTAACTGCAGGTTGTGTTTTATTGCAGCTCTCAGACAGAAGATTCCAAGGGCCATTGTTTGCCAAATGGCAAATCTTGGTCCAGACGCAGAAAATAAATGCACAAATGATGAAAATTGACCGAGGTCCTTGCACCTGGAAGTAAGAAAGCATAGCTCACACAGTTGTACTAGAAATGAATATGGAAACAGCAGACAAAAGGCACATCGTCTGTAGTGTCTGTTTCGCGTGGAGCGTACCAAATGTACTGAACACAATATGTGGTAGATAACGAACTATACTCACAGACTGTCACACAGCGAAGATAATCATATCGACGGACTTGCACAGAATGGGGACCTGAAGAAAAATGTGAAGCCACATAGAGTAAGCACTAGTCTGACTACCGTCATCATAGGCAGTCCCTCGGAATCGAGGAAGACTTGCTTCCACTCTAAAAGTTCTCAGGTGGCTGAACAATCCAATACAGGAATTACAGTCCCTGTCACAGGTAGGACAGACCGTCATTGAAGGAAAGGGAGGGTGGGACTGGTTTGCCGGATGCTCCTTCCGCTGCCTGCGCTTGCTTTCTGCATGCTCTCAGCGACGAGACTCGAGGTGCTCAGCGCCCTCCCAGATGCACGTCCTCCAGTTTGGGCGGTCTTTGGCCAGGGACTCCCAGGTGTAGACGGAGATGTAGCACTTTATCAGGGAGGCTTTGAGGGTGTCCCTGTAACGTTTCCTCTGCCCACCTGGGACTTGCTTGCCGTGTAGGAGCTCCGCTTGCTTTGGGAGTTTTGTGTCGGGCATGCAGGCAATGTGGAAATATCACCAACGATGTCTCCGCAAGATCCTGCAAATCCTCTGGGAGGACAGACGTACCAACATTAGTGTCCTCGACCAGGCCAACATCCCCAGCATCGAAGCACTGACCACCATCATCAGCGCCACGAATCATTACTATGATTAAAGCAGCAAGGAATTCAAAATTGGCTGTAGTGCCACACACTGCGAGATTTAAAGCACAGATTGATTTCTAGCAACACTACAAAGGTACCAAGATCCAAGCAAGCGAAACTCAGGATACAAAGCAAGGCATAGAAACATAGAACCATAGAAATTATGAGCAGGAGTCAGCCATTAGGCCCTTCGAGCCTGCACCGCCATTCAATAAGATCATGGCTGATCATTCACCCTCAGTACCCCACTCCTGCTTTCTCGCCATACCCCTTGATCCCTTTGGCCATAAGGGCCATATCTTTTGAATATATCTAACGAGCTGGCCCCAACAACTTTCTGCGGTAGAGAATTCCACAGGTTACGTGGAAGACAACGTGATCGGCAGCAGCACAGCAGCTCCGGGCTCCTCACGGTACAGGCCCCACTTCCAGTATTCGGCTTGAGGAGTCTGCGTATGCGCGGGACAGGGGGAAGCGGAGTGTGGGGAGGGAGGGGGGAGGGGCCAGTCCAGGGTGGTCGTGTGCATGTGTAGTACGTCGGGGGCGGAGTCCAGGACAGACACTCAAAAAACTGTCGCAAGTAATCAGTTAGTAAATTGGCTGTGGTGTTTGCTTACGTGACAACAGTGACTATACTTCATTGGCTGTGAAGCATTTTGGGATGTTCTGAGGAGGTGAACATTTAGTATAGAAGTGAAAACCGTTTCCTTTTCTTTCAATGTGACTGGGTTGTTGTTGTAGTCAGTGGGTTTGAAGGCAAGACCTAGCCATCCCATCGATAGAAGGCATGTCTCACTGCATGCCAGTGCACGCTGCGGGTCCGATCTCATACATGAACACGTGCTTCTTATTGATGCAGCTTCACAGCTGAAGAACCTCGATGACCTCACGGAATTTCGTGACCATCGGCCAAAATGGAAGCCCAGCTCAGTTGGTGGTATTTTCACCTGGCAGGTTTGAGCTTCACTCTGGGTCCCAAGTACATAATCCCTGAGTGCAGTATGAAGAAATGCTGCATAACAACGTAAGAACGTAGGAAATAGGAGCAGGAGCAGGCCATGCAGTCTCTCGAGGACAAAGGGTGTTAAAAAAACAAGCCTGAAGGCTTTGTGTCTTAATGCAAGGAGTATCCGCAATAAAGTGGATGAATTAACTGTGCAAATAGATGTTAACAAATATGATGTGATTGGGATTACGGAGACGTGGCTCCAGGATGATCAGGGCTGGGAACTCAACATCCAGGGGTATTCAACATTCAGGAAAGATAGAATAAAAGGAAAAGGAGGTGGGGTAGCATTGCTGGTTAAAGAGCAGATTAATGCAATAGTTAGGAAAGACATTAGCTTGGATGATGTGGAATCTATGTGGGTAGAGCTGCAGAACACTAAAGGGCAAAAAACGTTAGTGGGAGTTGTGTACAGACCTCCAAACAGTAATAGTGATATTGGGGAGGGCATCAAACAGGAAATTAGGGGTGCGTGCAATAAAGGTGCAGCAGTTATAATGGGTGACTTTAATATGCACATAGATTGGGTTAACCAAACTGGAAGCAATACGGTGGAGGAGGATTTCCTGGAGTGCATAAGGGATGGTTTTCTAGACCAATATGTCGAGGAACCAACTAGGGGGGGAGGCCATCTTAGACTGGGTGTTGTGTAATGAGAGAGGATTAATTAGCAATCTCGTTGTGCGAGGCCCCTTGGGGAAGAGTGACCATAATATGGTGGAATTCTGCATTAGGATGGAGAATGAAACAGTTAATTCAGAGACCATGGTCCAGAACTTAAAGAAGGGTAACTTTGAAGGTATGAGGCGTGAATTAGCTAGGATAGATTGGCGAATGATACTGAAGGGGTTGACTGTGGATGGGCAATGGCAGACATTTAGAGACCGCATGGATGAACTACAACAATTGTACATTCCTGTCTGGCATAAAAATAAAAAAGGGAAGGTGGCTCAACCGTGGCTATCAAGGGAAATCAGGGATAGCATTAAAGCCAAGGAAGTGGCATACAAATTGGCCAGAAATAGCAGCGAACCCGGGGACTGGGAGAAATTTAGAACTCAGCAGAGGAGGACAAAGGGTTTGATTAGGGCAGAGAAAATGGAGTACGAGAAGAAGCTTGCAGGGAACATTAAGACGGATTGCAAAAGTTTCTACAGATATGTAAAGAGAAAAAGGTTAGTAAAGACAAACGTAGGTCCCCTGCAGTCAGAATCAGGGGAAGTCATAACGGGGAACAAAGAAATGGCGGACCAATTGAACAAGTACTGAGGGAAATCTTTATTAGTCGGGAAATTGTGTTGGGGAAATTGATGGGATTGAAGGCCGATAAATCCCCAGGGCCTGATGGACTGCATCCCAGAGTACTTAAGGAGGTGGCCTTGGAAATAGTGGATGCATTGACAGTCATTTTCCAACATTCCATTGACTCTGGATCAGTTCCTATGGAGTGGAGGGTAGCCAATGTAACCCCACTTTTTAAAAAAGGAGGGCGAGAGAAAACAGGGAATTATAGACCGGTCAGCCTGACATCGGTAGTGGGTAAAATGATGGAATCAATTATTAAGGATGTCATAGCAGTGCATTTGGAAAGAGGTAATATGATAGGTCCAAGTCAGCATGGATTTGTGAAAGGGAAATCATGCTTGACAAATCTTCTGGAATTTTTTGAGGATGTTTCCAGTAGAGTGGACAAGGGAGAACCAGTTGATGTGGTATATTTGGACTTTCAGAAGGCTTTCGACAAGGTCCCACACAAGAGATTAATGTGCAAAGTTAAAGCACATGGGATTGGGGGTAGTGTGCTGACATGGATTGAGAACTGGTTGTCAGACAGGAAGCAAAGAGTAGGAGTAAATGGGAACTTTTCAGAATGGCAGGCAGTGACTAGTGGGGTACCGCAAGGTTCTGTGCTGGGGCCCCAGCTGTTTACACTGTACATTAATGATTTAGATGAGGGGATTAAATGTAGTATCTCCAAATTTGCGGTTGACACTAAGTTGGGTGGCAGTATGAGCTGCGAGGAGGATGCTATGAGGCTGCAGAGCGACTTGGATAGGTTAGGTGAGTGGGCAAATGCATGGCAGATGAAGTATAATGTGGATAAATGTGAGGTTATCCACTTTGGTGGTAAAAACAGAGAGACAGACTATTATCTGAATGGTGACAGATTAGGAAAAGGGGAGGTGCAAAGAGACCTGGGTGTCATGGTACATCAGTCATTGAAGGTTGGCATGCAGGTACAGCAGGCGGTTAGGAAAGCAAATGGCATGTTGGCCTTCAGAGCGAGGGGATTTGAGTACAGGGGCAGGGAGGTGTTGCTACAGTTGTACAGGGCCTTGGTGAGGCCACACCTGGAGTATTGTGTACAGTTTTGGTCTCCTAACCTTAGGAAGGACATTCTTGCTATTGAGGGAGTGCAGCGAAGGTTCACCAGACTGATTCCCGGGATGGCGGGACTGACCTATCAAGAAAGACTGGATCAACTGGGCTTGTATTCACTGGAGTTCAGAAGAATGAGAGGGGTCCTCATAGAAACGTTTAAAATTCTGACGGGGTTAGACAGGTTAGATGCAGGAAGAATGTTCCCAATGTTGGGGAAGTCCAGAACCAGGGGACACAGTCTAAGGATAAGGGGTAAGCCATTTAGGACCGAGATGAGGAGGAATTTCTTCACCCAGAGAGTGGTGAACCTGTGAAATTCTCTACCACAGAAAGTTGTTGAGGCCAATTCACTAAATATATTCAAAAAGGAGTTAGATGAAGTCCTTACTACTAGGGGAATCAAGGGGTATGGTGAGAAAGCAGGAAAGGGGTACTGAAGTTGCATGTTCAGCCATGAACTCATTGAATGGCGGTGCAGGCTAGAAGGGCCGAATGGCCTACTCCTGCACCTATTTTCTATGTTTCCACCATTTACTAAGATCATGGCTGACCCGATCGTGGACTCAGCTCCACTTCCCCGCCCGCTCCACATAACCCCTTATCCCCTTATCGTTTAAGAAACTGTCTATTTCTGTCTTAAATTGATTCAATGTCCCAGCTTCCACAGCTCTCTGAAGCAACGAATTCCACAGATTTACAAGCCTCTGAGAGAAGAAATTTCTCCTCATCTCAGTTTTAAATGGGTGGCCCCTTATTCTAAGATCGTGTCCTCTAGTTCTAGTGGAAACACCCTCTCTGTATCAACCTTGTCAAGCCCCCTCATAATCTTATACGTTTCGATAAGATCACCTCTCATTCTTCTGAATTCCAATGAGTAGAGGCCCCACCTACTCAATCTTTCCTCATAAGTCAACCCCCTCATCTCCTGAATCAACTTCGTGAACCTTCTCTGAACTGCCTCCAAAGCAGGTATATCCTTTCGTAAATATGGAAACCAAAACTGCACACAGTATTCCAGGTGTGGCCTCACCAGCACCCGATATATCTGTAGCAAGACTTCCCTGCTTTTATACTCCATCCTCTTTGCAATAAAAGCCAAGATTCCATTGGCCTTCCTGATCACTTGCTGTACCTGTATATTATCCTTTTGTGTTTCATGCACAAGTGCCCCCAGGTCCCGCTGTACTGCAGCACTTTGCAATCTTTCTCCATTTAAATAATAACTTGCTCTTTGATTTTTTTTCTGCCAAAGTGCATGACCTTACACTTTCCAACATTATACTCCATCTGCCAACTTTTTGCCCACTCACTTAGCCTGACTATGTACTTTTGCACGTTTTTTGTGTTCTCCTCACACATTGCTTTTCCTCCCATCTTTGTATCATCAGCAAACTTGGCTATGTTGCACTCAGTCCCTTCTTCCAAGTCGTTAATGTCATGTATTCCACTGTCATTATAACCCATGTATAAACTGACCGAAGTTGTACACCGTGAGAACACTGACCACTAGGTGGTGAACTTGTGGGAGACACTCCTAACCTGGACTTTCAGGTATAAAAGGGGATGCTCCACCCACCTTCTTCACTTCAGTGCTGGCTAATAAAGGTTACTGGTCACAGAGAGACCTTCTCTCAAGTATGGGCCTCGTGTGCATTTATACTGTATAGTAAGGACATATTATTGGCGACGAGAAACTGGAATTTAAACCACGCAAGCATGGCCACTAGCAGCACAGACCAGAGGTACTGTGTTGGTGATGATTGGGACGATTTTATTGAGAGAGTACAGCAAAGTTTCGTTACTAAGGAATGGCTGGGACAGGATTTGGCCGACAAACGCAGGACTCATCTCCTGACGGTTTGTGGATCCAGGACGTACTCCCTGATGAAGGACCTTCGAGCACCAGAGAAGCCGGCGGACAAGACTTTTGAAGAGCTCAGTAAGTGGATTGGGGAACACTTTAAACCGGCGAGCAGCATGCACATGGAGAGACACCAGTTTTACACGCACCGGTGGCGAGAAGGGCAAAGCGTTCCAGACTTCGTGGCAGACCTCCGGCGACTGGCGAGGCTATGTAAGTTCCCAGATACATGCAGAGTGGAGATGCTGCGAGACATTTTTATTGAGGGCATCGGGCACGCTGGTGTTTTCAGGAAACTGATTGAGACCAAAGACTTGACCCTGGAAACGGTGACTTTAATGGCCCAGGCATTTATCTCAGGGGAGGAAGAGACCAGAATAATGTTTGACAAAAATCTTGGTTTAAATGCAGCAAATGGACAGGGAGTCAACATTGTTGATGCGGCACACAGTTCCCCAGGCAGACAGGGACAATCGGACATGCCTGAGCATGTACTCGAACCCAAAGGGGGAATTCAACAGAGACAATGGCTAGCTGAATGGCGATTCATGCCATCGCAAGGGACAATGCGGCCAGTAATGGGGCCATCAACACCTGTCAATGGTGCGCTTTAGGACAGTTACACAGACAGTCAGAGATGATTGACTGGTAATGGACCTTTCCTTTTATTTCCAACAACAGCTCATGTTGGAAGTGTGGAGGCAAACACACAGCCAGAGCTTGCAGGTATCAGCAATATACCTGCAGAAACTGCAACGTCAGCGGTCACTTGGCGCGTATTTGCTGGAAGCCTGCAGCCAGGTTGATGTACGAGGAGGACGGGCCCGATGTAAGCCCTACGAGGCTAAATGGACACTGGGGGAAATCACTGGAAGCTGAAGTTCAGCGAGTTCATGTGGAGCACATATACAGTTCATAGAAACATAGAAACTAGGTGCAGGAGTAGGCCATTCGGCCCTTCTAGCCTGCACCGCCATTCAATGAGTTCATGGCTGAACATGCAACTTCAGTACCCCATTCCTGCTTTCTCGCCATACCCCTTGATCCCCCTAGTAGGAAGAACTTCTTCTAACTCCTTTTTGAATATATTTAGTGAATTGACCTCAACAACTTTCTGTGGTAGAAAATTCCACAGGTTCACCACTTTCTGGATGAAGAAATTCCTCCTCATCTCGGTCCTAAATGGCTTACCCCTTATCCTTAGACTGTGTCCCCTGGTTCTGGACTTCCCCAACATTGGGAACATTCTTCCTGCATCTAACCTGTCTAACCCCGTCAGAATTTTAAACGTTTCTATGAGGTCCCCTCTCATTCTTCTGAACTCCAGTGAATACAAGCCCAGTTGATCCAGTCTTTCTTGATAGGTCAGTCCCGCCATCCCGGGAATCAGTCTGGTGAACCTTCACTGCACTCCCTCAATAGCAAGAATGTCCTTCCTCAGGTTAGGAGACCAAAACTGTACACAATACTCCAGGTGTGGCCTCACCAAGGCCCTGTACAATTGTAGTAACACCTCCCTGCCCCTGTACTCAAATCCCCTCGCTATGAAGGCCAACATGCCATTTGCTTTCTTAACCGCCTGCTGTACCTGCATACCAACCTTCAATGACTGATGTACCATGACACCCAGGTCTCTTTGCACCTCCCCTTTTCCTAATCTGTCACCATTCAGATAATAGTCTGTCTCCCTGTTTTTACCACCAAAGTGGATAACCTCACATTTATCCACATTATACTTCATCTGCCACGCATTTGCCCACTCACCTAACCTATCCAAGTCACTCTGCAGCCTCATAGCATCCTCCTCGCAGCTCACACTGCCACCCAACTTAGTGTCATCCGCAAATTTGGAGATACTACATTTAATCCCCTCGTCTAAATCATTAATGTACAGTGTAAACAGCTGGGGCCCCAGCACAGAACCTTGCGGTACCCCACTAGTCACTGCCTGCCATTCTGAAAAGTTCCCATTTACTCTTACTCTTTGCTTCCTGTCTGACAACCAGTTCTCAATCCATGTCAGCACACTACCCCCAATCCCATGTGCTTTAACTTTGCACATTAATCTCTTGTGTGGGGCCTTGTCGAAAGCCTTCTGAAAGTCCAAATATACCACATCAACTGGTTCTCCCTTGTCCACTCTACTGGAAACATCCTCAAAAAATTCCAGAAGATTTGTCAAGCATGATTTCTCTTTCACAAATCCATGCTGACTTGGACCTATCATGTCACCTCTTTCCAAATGCGCTGCTATGACATCCTTAATAATTGATTCCATCATTTTACCCACTACCGATGTCAGGCTGACCGGTCTATAATTCCCTGTTATCTCTCTCTCTCCTTTTTTAAAAAGTGGGGTTACATTGGCTACCCTCCACTCGATAGGAACTGATCCAGAGTCAATGGAATGTTGGAAAATGACCAACCATACACCAAGACGCCACCGATAATGATGAAAATGCTCCTCAATGGCATCCCAGTATCAATGGAGCTAGACACGGGGGCCAGCCAGTCCCTGATGAGTATCAAACAGTTCGACAAGTTGTGGGCGTCCAAGACCAGGAGGCCAAAATTATCGGCAATTGACGCACAGCTACGGACATATAAAAAGGAAATCATTCTGGTGCTAGGCAGCGCCTCGGTAGTCATGACCCACAAAGATTCGGAGAACAGGTTGCCACTCTGGATTGTCCCGGGGGACGGTCCCGCACTGCTGGGGAGGAGTTGGCTTACTGTCATGAACTGGAAATGGGGCGATGTCAATGCAATTTTTTCTATGGAGCGAATATCATGCTCACAGGTCCTGGACAAATTTGACTCACTATTTCATTATTGGCACTTTCATGGGGACCAAGGTAGTGATTCACATAAACCCGGACGCCAGGCCAGTACACCACAAGGCCGGAGCGGTGCCGTACGTGATGCGGGAAAAGATAGAATGCGAATTGGACCGCCTGCTGAGGGAAGGCATCATCTCGCCAGTCGAATTCAGTGACTGGGCGAGCCCGATTGTGCCGGTGCTCAAGGCGGATGGGTCGGTCAGGATATGTGGTGATTACAAGGCCACCATCAATTGGGTGTCACTCCAAGACCAGTACCCGCTACCGAGAGCGGAGGACCTCTTTGCGATGCTATCCAGTGGCAAACTTTTTTCAAAATTGGACCTGACCTCAGCTTACATGACCCAGGAGCTGGCGAGTGAGTCGAAGAAGCTGACCACCATCACGACACACAAGGGGTTGTTTGAGTACAACAGATGTCCATTTGGAATTCGCTCGGCTGCCGCGATCTTTCAACGAAACATGGAAAGTCTCCTCAAGTCGATTCCAAGGACAGTGGTTTTTCAAGACGACATCCTCATCACGGGTTGCGATACTAAAGAACACCTCCGCAACCTGGAGGAGGTGCTATGTAGACTGGGCCGGGTAGGTCTGCGACTGAAAAAGGCGAAGTGCGTCTTCCTAGCTCCAGAGGTAGAATTCCTGGGGATGAGGGTAGCAACAGACAGGATCAGACCTACTGCGTCCAAAATGGAAGCGATCCTGAGAGCACCCAGACCCCGTAACACGACGGAGCTGCGTTCATTTCTGGGGCTCCTGAACTATTTTGGTAACTTTCTTCCCAAATTGAGCACGCTGCTAGAGCCGCTACACGTGCTCCTACGCAAAGGTCGCGAATGGGTCTGGGGGGACAGCCAGGAAAGGGCTTTTGATAGAGCACGCAATTTGTTATGCTCCAACAATCTGTTAACGCTATATGACCCATGTTAGAAACCTATTTTAACGTGTGATGCATCGTCCTGTGGGGTCGAGTGTGTGTTGCAGCATGTTAATGCCAAGGGTCAGTTACAGCCGGTAGCTTACGCCTCCAGAAGTCTGTCCCAGGCAGAAAGGGGCTACGGGATGGTAGAAAAGGAGGCGCTTGCATGTGTATATGCAGTAAAAAAAATGCACCAGTACCTGTTTGGCAGGAAATTTGAGCTGGAGACAGATCACAAATCCCTAACATCCCTTTTGGCCGACAACAAGGCCATAAATGCAAATGCATCAGCCCGCATACAGAGGTGGGCAGTCACGTTAGCTGCCTATGACTATACAATTTGGGACAGACTGGGCACTGAAAACTGCGTCGATGCACTCAGCAGGCTCCCACTAGCCATCACCGAGGGGGCAACCGAGCATGCTGCTGAGATGGTCATGGCTGTTGAAGCTTTCGAAAGTGAAGGCTCACCAGTGACAGCCCGTCAGATCAAAGTCTGGACAAATAGAGACCCGCTACTGTCTTTAGTCAAGAAATGTGTCCTGAATGGGGACTGGGCAGCCACGTATGGGGCATGCCCTGAGGAATTTCACAGGCGCAAGGATGAACTCTCGATTCAGGCCAATTGCCTACTGTGGGGAAACCGAGTAGTCATGTCCCAGATGGGCAGAGAGGTGTTCATCCGAGAACTCCACAGTGAGCACCCAGGCATTGTCATGATGAAGGCAATTGCCAGGTCACACGTTTGGTGGTCAGGGATAGATGCAGTCCTGGAACTTTGTGTTCGCAGGTGCAACATGTGTGCCCAGCTGGGCAATGCACCCAGGGAAGCCCCCCTTAGCCCCTGGTCCTGGCCCGCCAAGCCATGGTCACATATCCATGTGGACTACGCAGGTCCTTTCATGGGAAAAATGTTTTTGGTTGTAGTAGACGCCTACTCCAAATGAATCGAGTGTGACATTCTCAATTCAAACACATCCTCTGCCACGGTAGAAAGTCTACGGGCAATGTTCGCTGCCCATGGTCTACCAGACGTCTTGGTTAGTGTCAATGGCCCGTGCTTTACAAGCATTGAATTCCAGGACTTCATGGTAGGAAATGGTATCAACCACGTCAGAACGGCACCGTTCAAGCCGGTCTCAAACGGCCAGGCAGAATGAGCAGTGCAGATAATCAAACAGGGGATGCTCAGAATCCAAGGGGGTTCCCTACATAGCCGCTTATCACGCCTCCTATTGGCCAATAGATCCCGACCACACTCGCTTACAGGGGTTCCACCCGCAGAGCTGCTAATGAAAAGGACACTCAAAACCCGGTTATCCCTTATACACCCCACCATGAAAGAAATTGTTGAGAGCAGGCACCGGGCACAATGTGACTACCATGACGAGAATGCGAGGGCACGATGTATTGATGTCAATGACCCTGTCTTTGTCATCAACTATGCTGCAGGGCCCAAATGGCTCGCAGGCACTGTGATTGCCAAAGAGGGGAATAGGATTCTGGTAGTTAAACTTACCAATGGACAAATCTGCCACAAACATGTGGATCAAACAAAAAGGAGGTTCAGCAACCCCATAGAAGTAGCAGAGGAAGAACACGATGTAGAGTTCACTCCACCACAGGTGACCGAACACCGGAACCAAGAACCAAGTGGAGGAGAGCCCAGTCACTGTGGGTAGTCCGGACAGGCCTGAGGCGCCGCAAACAGCAGACACTCAGGCCAGCGCCCAACAACCGGAGCCCGAACTCAGGCACTCTACAAGGGAGTGTAAACCACCAGAGAGACTTAACCTGTGATCCCAATAAGACTTTTGGGGGGAGGCGATGTCATTTATTTAACTGTCATTGTAACCCATGTATAAACTGACCTAAGTTGTACACAGTGAGAATACTGACCACTAGGTAGTGAACTTGTGGGAAACACTCCTAACCTGGACTTTCAGGTATAAAAGGGGAAGCTCCACCCACGTTCATCACTTCAGTGCTGGCTAATAAAGCTTACTGGTCACAGAGTGACCTTTTCTCAAGTATGGGCCTCGTGTGCATTTGTACTGTATAGTAAGGACATATTAGTTAATATAGATGGTAAATAGTTGGGGTCCCAGCACTGGTCCCTACAGCACCCCACTAGTTACTGGTTGCCAACCAGAGAATGAACCATTTATCCCGACACTCTGTTTTCTGAATAACCTAGAAGAGGTTCTACATCGTCTGGACAAAGTGGGACTCAGACTGAAACACTCGAAGTGCGTCTTCATGGCACCAGATGGCTCAAAGCATCAGCACAATTCTCAGCGCCAGGTCTATGGCGAATTACATAATCATAAGCGGATAATATCAGTGCCCACTTCTGGATGCGGGATGAAGCATTGGTATTGATACCTTTGTTTTCATTGAACAGTGAAATGAGCGGCTTGTGATCTGCTTCCAGTTCAAACCGAAGACCAAACAGGTACTGATGCATCTTTCTAACCCCATACAACAGGCTAGTGCTTCTTTCTCTACCATGCTGTCGGCTCTTTCCGCTTTAGACAAACTTTTTAAAGCACACGTGACTGGTTGAAATTTACCCGACTCATTGGCTTGTTGGAGAATGCAACCAATTCCATATGACGAAGCATCACAGGCCAATACTAAATGTTTACATGAGTCATAATGTACCAGCAGCTTGTTAGAGCAAAGCAGATTAGTGGCTTTCTTAAAAGCTCTGTCTTGAGACGCACCCCACACCCAGTTGTCGCCTTTTCTTCGCAGCATGTGCAGTGGTTCTAATAAGGTGCTCAATTTAGGTAGGAAGTTACCGAAGTAGTTGAGTCGACCCTGGAACGAACGCAGCTCCATCACATTCTGCAGCTTGGGTGCATTCTTGATGGTCTTGGTTTTCGTGCCCGTGGGCCTGATGCCATCAGCAGCATTTTCCTCCCCAGGAATTTGACCTCTGGTGCCATGAAGATGCACTTTGAGTGTTTCAGTCTGAGTCCCACTTTGTCCAGATGATGTAGAACCTCTTCCAGGTTGTTCAGATGTTCCTTGGAGTCACGACCTTAGATCAGGATGTCATCTTGGAACACGACAGTTCTGGGAACGGACTTCAGTATACTCTCCATGTTCCTCTGAAATATTGCTGCTGCTGAGCGAATTCCAAAAGGGCACCTGTGATAAATAAACAGTCCTTTATGCGTGTTAATGCACGTAAGTCTCTTCGACATCTCGACCAGCTCCTGTGTCATGTGGGCTGACATCAAGTCCAGTTGGTGAACGACTTCCCCTCCGGCTAGCATTGCAAACAAGTCATCAGCCTTTGGTAACGGGTACTGATCCTGTTTCAAAACCCTGTTGATCGCAGCCTTGTAGTCTCCACAGATTCTGACTGTGCCATCACTTTTCAGCACAAGAATAATGGGGCTGGCCCAATCATTAAATTCAACCGGTGATATGATCCCTTCACACTGGAGTCTGTCCAGTTCAATTTCGACCTTCTCCCTCATCATATACGGAACTGCCTGAGCTTTATGATGGACGGGTCTTGCATCTGAGTCCACATAGATCTGCACCTTGGCTCCCGTGAAGTTGCCGATGCCTGGTTTGAAAAGCGAGGGGAACTTGCTCAGTACTTGGGCACATGTATCTTTCTCCGACGACAACGCCTTGATGTCGATCCAATCGCATCTGTTTTTTTCAAGTCGGTTCCTGCCGAGCAGCGTTAGGCCATTGCCTGGGACAATCCATAGCGATAACTCATGAACCGCACCATCATACGACACTTCAATTGTAGCACTGCCAATCATCGTTATGAGTTCTTTGGTGTACATGCGCAACTTGGCATTGACTGGACTCAGCCTGGGCCTCACAGCCTTAGTATCCCACAGCTTGTTGAATGCCCTCTGGCTCATTATCGATTGATTCGCCCCCATGTTCAGTTCCAACGATACCGGCACCCCATTAAATTTCACGTTGAGCATTATCAGTTTGCTCTTAGTTAGGAATGAGTACAGTCCATGCACTTCCTCCTCTCAGATCTCGGATTGCATATCCGGATCCGTCTGACCATCATCCTCCACATGGTGTGTCGCAGCACGCTTGCTCATCTGCGGACACTTGCGCTGGAGATGCACCACTCTCAAACAGCCTTTGCAACTATATTGCCTAAATCAGCACTGCTGGTGCCGGTGATTTCCCCCACAACGCCAACACGGAGAAATCGGATGCATTCCCGCTGGCGGACTTTGGACAGCCACAGGTTTTGCGTACGCAGTCGGGTAGGCCCTGCCATGTGCCGCTCTGCTGAACGCTGAATCAATCATATTTACAGTACTTGTCGAAGTTTCGATTTTTCACTGATATCTGCTTTAGACTTCTATCCATCGTCATGCATGACTGAGCGATTGTGATGGCCCTGTTCAAGTCCACAGTCTCCACCGGCAGTAGTTTACGCAGGATCACCTCGTGGTTGATGCTGATTACAAAGAAGGCCTGCAGCATGTCTGCCAACACAGCCCCGAACTTACACGGTCCCGCTAGATGTCTCAGGTCGGCAACGAATTCCGCCGTATTCTGGCCCTCTGAGCGAACGTGCGTGTAAAATCTGTATCTCGCGATGATGATACTTTCGCCTGGCTTAAGGTGGCCCTGTACCAGCGTACACAATTCTTCATATGTCTTCTCTGTTGGACTCACAGGTAGGAGTAGATTCTTTATCAGACCATAAATTTTTGGACCACAAACCGTGAGGAACACCGCCCAGCGCCGATCTGCGTCGCCGACCTCCTCCATTTTGTTGGCCACAAAGAACTGGCTCAAACAGTTCACAAAGTCTGCCCAGTCTTCTCCTTCCACAAATCGCTCCAACAATCCAATTGTGCTCATTTTTGCATGGGAAGGTTCTTGTTGCCTCGTCACCAAATGTTATGTATGCAATAACTGTTAGACTGAGTATGTTTTACTCCAAGAGGTATAACTTGGCTCCGCTTTATTAAGGCCCAAAGTAAACTAATCTACAAAATGGCTGGCCTTTTATGCTTGGGCTGCACACATGTGCGTGCAGCCCAATGGCCTCCAACAGTGATGCCATCTCGTGGCTAGTGATCCCAAAAGTACATACATGACACTGCCGCTTTCTGCCATCCAAAAATGAGCGAGCCACAACAGTGCAGGCTTTGGGCTCCCACAACTCACCGATAAAGGTCGGGATGTGGAAGTGCTTCGGGCCTCCCGAGCGTGGCCTCGGGCACTTGCCACAGGGGCACCGCGGACTTTGAGCCCGTTCTCGGCCAAAAAGGAAAACAGCCCACTCGATATAAGATCAGCTGAAGACTGAATGGGGGAGAAATTGGGGCCAATTGCGCTAACGGGGCGCTAACGACTTTGCGAGGGGGCGTGGCGCCGCTAACGACTCCCGACACATTGGGCGGCGGTTTAGCGGCGACGCTATGGCGTTGCGCCCCGATGTGAACCCGATGTGAGATCGTGAACTCATCGCCGTGCGCATCGCCCTGTTAGCGCCGCAGCCCCTAAATCGGGCATCGCCCCCTGAGTCTGCGGCGGGCGATGACAGCGGCAGCTTCAGGAGGCGCGAACTGGGCGGCCGACCGCTACTGCGGCCAAAGTTCAAGGGGAGGTGGTAAAAATGTCCACTTTTATTTTCTGTCCTGGTGCCGGTTTGGAAGCAGAGTCAGTGCCACGAACGCCCGGGCTGACCACGCCGCACCCCCGGCACCCGTTGCTCCAGGTCGGACCCTTTTTGTTAAGCCGAGTACGCAGCTTGGGCCCTGCCCTTTGATTCAGGGATGAGCTCCTTGTACACGGCAGTGCCGCACGGCCCAGTGCGTATTGCTGCGCCCTGCTCCCGAGCCGTACGCCCCGCTACCGCCCCGGAATGGAAGTGGAGTGCTTGAGTTAGCGCTCCACCTCCTTCTGGGGTGGTAACCACAACTTATCTGCGCCATGTGCAAAGTCTCGCGCCTTGCGAATGTTACCGTAATCAAACGGGGCGTACCCGAATTTCTGGGCCTGTGGGTTAATGTAGTCTGGGCAGAGAACCTACCCACTGAATCTAGTTCTATAAAGAACAAAATCTCCAGGGTACGTGGTGGGTCAGTGATGGATCTCCGGCCCGAGCCGATTATGACACACTCCTCAAACTTTACTGCTATAGTTTCCCATCAGTAAATTACAAGATAGATACGGATGAGAAGGCCACACAGCCAGACAGATGCTCCAGTCCTCTCATTAATCACCTGCGCTCAGTATGACAGTCTCATAAACTTCTCGCACCAACATTCATCATATTTCTGTATTGCGCTGACAGAGTCAACAATTAACGTATTGTTTGGAAAGCAAAAATATTCATTAAAGTTGAAGCTTTTTTGCTTATAAAATTAAAATGTAATAAAAAGCAACGCTACAAACTTTAAAATCCTGTGATAGGATTATATTTGAGCAAATGACCAATAAATTGATTTTCCAGGAGCAGGCATTACATTCGACTCACCCCGGCGACAATCATTCCTAATCCAATCATTGCTCATGATTTCTTTTCAACTCTTCTCAAATATTTCAGGCGATAACAGAAGGTCCAAAATTGAATTTGACTTCAAACAAAATGAGGAAATCATGCAGCTTCTGAAACAGCTTCTGCAGCTTATATTGTGATTTATCACTTTCTGTCGCTTCAACACATAAGAACATAAGAAATAGGAGCAGGAGTAGGCCATGCGGCCCCTCGAGCCTGCTCCGCCATTTAATACGATCATGGCTGATCCGATCATGGACTCAGCTCCATTTCCCCGCCCGCTCCCCATAACCCCTTATCGGTTAAGAAACTGTCTATCTCTGTCTTAAATGTATTCAATGTCCCGGCTTCCACAGCTCTCTGAGGCAGCGAATTCCACAGATTTACAACCCCCTGAGAAAATACATTTCTCCTCATCTCAGTTTTAAATGGGCGGCCCCTTATTCCAAGATCATGCCCTCTAGTTCTAGTTTTCCCCATCAGTGGAAACATCCTCTCTGAATCCACCTTGTCAAGCCCCCTTATACGTTTCGATAAGATCATCTCTCATTCTTCTGAAATCCAATAAGTAGAGGCCCAACCTACTCAACCTTTCCTCATAAGTCAACCCCCTCATCTCCAGAATCAACCTCGTAAACCTTCTCTGAACTGCCTCCAAAGCAAATATATCCTTTCGTAAATATGGAAACCAAAACTCCACGTAGTATTCCAGGTGTGGCCTCACCAATACCTTGTATATATACCCTGACTTATCTAACGCATTGTAATGTATTTGCTTCATGGGTTCTTTGCTTAAGAATTCATAGCAACACATTGTTATTAAGAACTAGTTGGTTTATTAGCAAAGATTAAACAATCACACGACACATTACCAGTTCATCCACCAGGCTCATAACCATCTGCCTCATCGTGGATCCCCCCGAACCCAACTGGCTGGGGTTTTATTGAGTCTTGTGAACATCATGTGACTGGCTAAGCCACTCACAACAGCTTTACGACTATTTTAATTGTAACTTTAAATCAAGCGCCCCCTTTTGGCAAGGGCAGTGGAACCCACAAATTTCTAAATAAAACTTTAAAGGAAACTTAGTTCCTTTAGCCAGGTCCAGGAGCAGTCCTCCGAGGGGGCCCTCCGACCTGCCCGCTCCCCTCTGCACAGGGTGCCCAAAGATCAGGAGTGTGGACTGAAGTGCAACCAGAAATCGAGGAGCAGCCCGTTCAAATGTTGGAACAGGGGCTGCAACCTCACACACTCTACATCACGTGGAACACGGACTCCTTCAAACCGCAGAAATCATGTCTGTCCTGCGTACACGAGAGCACCGCCCAGAAGGTGTAAGGGCGTTGGTGGTGGACCTTCAGGACTCATTACTGGCCAATGTAGTGTGAGTACCACTGACCTGCTAGTTATCTTCTAAAGCAGCACAGGAATGACGTGCACTGGCCAACAGTCTTATCCCTTGAGGGCTGCGTATGGCCCCTTCTGTAGACGGGACAGAATGTACAACAGCTCGAGTCAGCCTTGGCTCAGTGTAGCACTCTCACCTCTGAGTTGCCAATTTGTGGGCTCAAGTCCCACTCCCGAGCCTTGAGCCCATAATCCAGGTTGCCGCTCAAGTGTGGGAAACTGCACTGTCGGAGTTGCCGTTGTTCGAATGAGACGTTAAAACAGGACCCCCCTCTCTCGCTCAGGTGGACATAAAAGATCCCAATGCATTATTTCGAAGAATAGCAGGAGAGATCTCCCCAGTGTCCGGGACAATATTTATCCCTCAACCAAAATCACTAAAAAACCCAGATTCATCATCATCATAGGCAGTCCCTCGGAATCGAGGAAGACTTGCTTCCACTAAAAATGAGTCCTTAGGCTGAACAGTCCAATACAAGAACTACAGTCCCTGTCACAGGTGGGACAGATAGTCGTTGAGGGAAGGGGTGGGTGGGACTGGTTTGCTGCACGCTCTTTCCGCTGCCTGCGCTTGGTTTCTGCATGCTCTCGGCGATGAGACTCGAGGTGCTCAGCGCCCTCCCGGATACACTTCCTCCACTTTGGGCGGTCTTTGGCCAGGGACTCCCGGGTGTCAGTGGGGATGTTACACTTTATCAGGGAGGCTTTGAGGGTGTCCCTGTAATGTTTCCTCTGCCCACCTTTGGCTCGTTTGCCATGAAGGGGTTCCGAGTTGAGCGCTTGCTTTGGGAGTCTCGTGTCTGGCATGCGAACAATGTGGCCTGCCCAGTGGAGCTGATCAAGTGTGGTCAGTGCTTCAATGCTGGGGATGTTGGCCTGGTCGAGGACGCTAACGTTGGTGCATCTGTCCTCCCAGGGGATTTGTAGGATCTTGTGGAGACATCGTTGGTGGTATTTCTCCAGCGACTTGAGGTGTCTACTGTACATGGTCCACGTCTCTGAGCCATACAGGAGGGCGGGTATTACTATAGCCTGTAGACCATGAGCTTGGTGGCAGATTTGAGGAACTGGTCTTCAAACACTCTTTTCCTCAGGCGGCCGAAGGCTGCACTGGCGCACTGGAGGCGGTGTTGAATCTCATCGTCAATGTCTGCTCTTGTTGATAAGAGGCTCCTGAGGTATGGGAAATGGTCCATGTTGTCCAGGGCCGCTGGGCAAGCCATAAAAAATCCCAGATTATCTGGTCATTATCACGTTGCTGTTTGTGGGACCTTGCTGTGTGCAAATTGGCTGCCGCGTTTCCTACATTATAACAGTGGCTGCACTTCAAAAGTGGATGTAAAGAGCTTTGGGCTGTCCTGAGATTGTGATATAAATTCAAGTCATTCCTTTTTTACTCAGCTATTTCCCATTCTGCTTTGTTCCTCTGGAGAAGACCAAAGTCGAGAAATTCCATGCGGCTTCTCTTGACCTCTCGCGTGGGGTTGGCAAGGAAATTGTCACCATACCACTGACATTGCTTGTCGAACAATGACGGCCGTTCACGGAGGGGCTACAGAGTTGAGGGCACTTGGCTCAACACAGTGCCCAACTGGGTGGTACCCACACCAGCTGGCACCGTGTTGGGCGATGGGGCACCAGCTCCCGTTTGTGAAGGATCCTCGGTTTCACTGGCAGCCCCATGAGGCCGCAGTCACCACCCGATTCAGCGAGGCCCATAGCTGTCCCATCGCTCAGCACACCAGCAGTCCCCCGGACATCGCCAGTCCCCCTACTCCCACCCTCGGGCAGTGGCTCAGTAAGACCCTCTGTTATGTATTTATGCTTGGGGTCACCAGACACCAGGGGGCGCCACTATTGGAGGTATCGGGCTGCACGCGCGCATGCGCGGTCACGGGTACCATGTCACGCAGATCACTTTGGGCGCAAATAAAGTTGGATCAGGTTTACACCTGCGGCAGTTTACAGTAACAAGTCTTTTGAGTCATCACATTCATTACATTTGGCGACGAGGTAACTTAAGAACCTTTACATGTACAATGGGCACTATTGGAATTCTGGAGAGATTTGTGGATGGCGAGGATTGGGCGGATTTTATTGACCGCCTGGATCAGTATTTTGTGGCCAACAAAATGGAGGGAGATGCTGACGCAGTTCGGCGCAGGGCGGTTTTCCTCACTGTTTGTGGTCCAAAAATTTATAGCCTCATGAAGAATCTTCTCTCACCTTTACATCCAAAGGACAAAGAATATGGGGATTTGTGTGATTTGGTGCATGACCATCTTAAGTCAAAAGAGGGGATCATCATCTCACGCTATCACTTCTACACGCATGTTCGAGCTGAGGGCCAGGATGTGTCGGGATTCGTCACCGACCTGCCACGTCTTGCTGAGCCGTGTAAGTTCGGGAAGACAAGATTGTATCGTCGTCTGGCAGAGTTGCTTATGGCAGGGCCTACCTGTAGCTGCTCAAAGTCCGTCAACTGGTACGAATCCAATTTCACCCTGTTGGCGTTGTGGGGGCCTCATCAGTGTCGGTTTAAACAGTACTCCTGTAATGGCTGTAATGGCTCCTCCTGTACCATGTGGGAACTCAGGGACACTTCCGGTGTCCCTGACGACTACGTGTGCGGAAAGTGTATCCACCTCCAGCTCCTGACGGTCCGCGTTGCGGAATTGGAGCTGAGGGTGGATTTACTCTGGAGCATCCACGATGCGGAGAATGACGTGGGTAGTACGTGTAGCGAATTGGTCTTACCGCAGGTGAAGGGTCCACAGCCAGATAGGGAATGGAAGACCAGCAGGAAGAGCAGTGCAAGGAAGGTAGTGCAGGGGTCCCCTGCAGTCATCCCCCTGCAAAACAGATACACCACTTTGAGTACTGTTGAGGGGGATGACTCATCAGGGGAGGGCAGCAGCAGCCAAGTTCATGGCACTGTGGCTGGCTCTGCTGCACAGGAGGGCAGGAAAAAGAGTGGGAGAGCAATAGTGATAGGGGATTCAATTGTAAGGGGAATAGATAGGTGTTTCTGCGGCCGCAACCGAGACTCCAGGATGGTATGTTGCCTCCCTGGTGCAAAGGTCAAGGATGTCTCGGAGCGGGTGCAGGACATTCTGAAAAGGTGGGGTGAACAGCCAGTTATCGTGGTGCACAATGGTACCAGCGATATAGGTAAAAAAAGGGATGAGGTCTTACGAGACGAATTTAAGGAGCTAGGAGCTAAATTAAAACGTAGGACCTCAAAAGTAGTCATCTCGGGATTGCTACCAGTGCCATGTGCTAGTCAGAGTAGGAATCGCAGGATAGCTCCGATGAATACGTGGCTTGAGCAGTGGTGCAGCAGGGAGGGATTCAAATTCCTGGGGCATTGGAACCGGTTCTGGGGGAGGTGGGACCAGTACAAACTGGATGGTCTGTACCTGGGCAGGACCGGAACCAATGTCCTAGGGGGAATGTTGCTAGTGCTGTTGGGGAGGAGTTAAACTAATATGGCAGGGGGATGGGAACCAATGCAGGGAAACAGAGAGAAACAAAATGGAGACAGAAGCAAACGACAGAAAGGAGAATAGTAAAAGTGGAGGGCAGAGAAACCCAAGGCAAAAAACAAAAAGGGCCACTATACAGCAAAATTCTAAAGGGTCAAAGTGTAATAAAAAGGCAAGCATGAAAGCTCGGTGCCTCAATGCAAGGAGTATTCGAAACCCAGGAGAGGGCTCTGAGCTATTTAGAGTGGGTGGGAGCTCAGATGAACAGGACCCCAAGAAAGAATACAAAAGACAGGAGGCAACAGAGCAGAGTAGCACTGGGGTAAGTGTAAACCACAAGGTGATAGGAAGGGACAGTATGTATGAATATAAAGGGGCTGCAGGAGGGGTCAAAACTAAAAATCATGGTTTAAAAACTAGCATTAAAACACCCTACCTAAACGCACGCAGCATTCGAAATAAAGTAAATGAGTAGACGGCACAAATCATTACAAATGGGTATGATTTGGTGGCCATTACTGAAACATGGTTGCAGGGTGGCCAAGACTAGGAATTAAACATACAGGGATATCTGACAATTCGGAAAGATAGACAAGAAGGAAAAGGAAGTGGGGTAGCTCTGTTAATAAAGGATGATATCAGGGCAGTTGTGAGAGACGATATTGGCTCGAATGAACAAAATGTTGAATCATTGTGGGTGGAGATTAGAGCTAGTAAGAGGAAAAAGTCACTAGTGGGCATAGTTTATAGGCCCCCAAATAATAACTTCATGGTGGGGCGGGCAATAATCAAGGGAATAATGGAGGCATGTTAAAAAGGAACGGCAGTAGTTATGGGGGATTTTAACCTACATATCGATTAGTCAAATCAAATCACACGGGGTAGCCTTGAGGAGGAATTCATAGAATGCAAACAGGATTGTTTCTTAGAACAGTATGTTACAGAACCTATAATGGAACAAGCTATCTTAGATCTGGTCCTGTGTAATGAGACAGGAATAATAAACGATCTCCTAGTAAAAGATCCTCTCGGAATGAGTGATCACAGTATGGTTGAATTTGTAATACAGATTGAGGATGAGGAAGTAGTGTCTCAAATGAGCGTACTATGCTTAAACAAAGGGGACTACAGTGGGATGAGGGCAGAGTTGGCTAAAGTAGACTGGAAACACAGACTAAACGGTGGCACAATTGAGGAACAGTGGAGGACTTTTAAGGAACTCTTTCATAGTGCTCAACAAAAATATATTCCAGTGAAAAAGAAGGGCGGTAAGAGAAGGGATAACCAGCCGAGGATAACCAAGGAAATAAAGGAGAGTATCAAATTAAAAACCAATGCATATAAGGTGGCCAAGGTTAGTGGGAAACTAGAAGATTGGGAAAATTTTAAACGACAGCAAAAAATGACTAAGAAAGCAATAAAGAAAGGAAAGATAGATTACGAAAGTAAACTTGCGCAAAACATAAAAGGAGATAGTAAAAGCTTTTACCGATATATAAAACGGAAAAGAGTGACTAAAGTAAATGTTGGTCCCTTAGAAGATGAGAAGGGGGATTTAATAATGGGAAATGTGGAAATGGCGGAGACCTTAAACAATTATTTTGCTTCGGTCTTCACAGTGGAAGACACAAAAACCAAGCCAAAAATTACTGGTCACGGGAATGTGGGAAGGGAGGACCTTGAGACAATCACTATCACTAGCGAGGTAGTGCTGGACAGGCTAGTAGGACTCAAGATAGACAAGTCCCCTTCTCCTGATGAAATGCAACCCAGGGTATTAAAAGAGATGGCAAAAGTTATAGCAGATGCATTCGTTATAATCTACCAAAATTCTCTGGACTCTGGGGAGGTACCAGTGGATTGGAAAGCAGCTGATATAACGCCTCTGTTTAAAAAAGGGGGCAGACAAAAGGCAGGTAACTATAGGCCGGTTAGTTTAACATCTGTAGTGGGGAAAATGCTTGAAGCTATCATTAAGGAAGAAATAGCGGGACATCTAAATAGGAATAGTGCAATCAAGCAGACGCAACATGGATTCATGAAGGGGAAATCATGTTTAACTAATTTACTGGAATTCGTTGAGGATATAACGAGCATGGTGGATAGAGGTGTACCGATGGATGTGGTGTATTTAGATTTCCAAAAGGCATTCGATCAGGTGCCACACAAAAGGTTACTGCAGAAGATTAAGGTACGCGGAGTCAGAGGAAATGTATTAGCATGGATAGAGAATTGGCTGGCTAACAGAAAGCAGAGAGTCGGGATAAATGGGCCCTTTTCGGGATGGAAATCGGTGGTTAGTGGTGTGCCACAGGGATCGGTGCTGGGACCACAACTGTTTACAATATACATAGATGACCTGGAAGAGGGGACAGAGTGTAGTGTAACAAAATTTGCAGATGACACAAAGATTAGTGGGAAAGCGGGTTGTGTAGAGGACACAGAGAAGCTGCAAAGAGATTTAGATAGGTTAAGCGAATGGGATAAGGTTTGGCAGATGGAATACAATGTCGGAAAATGTGAGGTCATCCACCTTGGAAAAAAAAACAGTAAAAGGGAATATTATTTGAATGGGGAGAAATTACAACATGCTGCAGTGCAGAAGGACCTGGGGGTCCTTGTGCATGAATCCCAAAAAGTTAGTTTGCAGGTGCAGCAGGTAATCAGGAACGTGAATGGAATGTTGGCCTTCATTGCGAGAGGGATGGAGTACAAAAGCAGGGAGGTCCTGCTGCAACTGTACAGGGTATTGGTGAGGCCGCACCTGGAGTACTGCATGCAATTTTGGTCACCTTACTTAAGGAAGGATATACTAGCTTTGGAGGGGGTACAGAGACGATTCACTGGGCTGATTCCGGAGATGAGGGGGTTACCTTATGATGATAGATTGAGTAGACTGGATCTTTACTCGTTGGAGTTGAGAAGGATGAGGGGTGATCTTATAGAAACATTTAAAATAATGAAAGGGATAGACAAGATCGAGGCAGAGAGGTTGTTTCCACTGGTCGGGGAGACTAGAACTAGGGGGCACAGCCTCAAAATACGGGGGAGCCAAATTAAAACCGAGTTGAGAAGGAATTTCTTCTCCCAGAGGGTTGTGAATCTGTGGAATTCTCTGCCCAAGGAAGCAGTTGAAGCTAGCTCATTGAATGTATTCAAATCACAGATAGATAGATTTTTAACCAATAAGGGAATTAAGGGTTATGGGGAGCAGGCGGGTAAGTGGAGCTGAGTCCTCGGCCAGATCAGCCATGATCTTGTTGAATGGCAGATCAGGCTCGAGGGGCTAGATGGCCGACTCCTGTTCCTAATTCTTATGTTCTTATGTTCTTATGTTCTTATGAAAGTGGGGTTCTTTAGAGAATGTGCCCACAACTGAGCAAGCGTGCTGCCGCTCAACACATTGCTGATGATGACCAGTCCAGTGCTGGCCTGCATACACTACCCGAGGAGGAAGTGTATGGTCTGTATTCGTTCTTGGGAAGGAGCCAGCCGACAATCATTACTGTGAAGCTGAATGGCGTGCCTGTATCAGTGGAGCTGGACACGGGTGCGAGTCAGTTGATAATGAGCCAAAGGACATTCGACAAGCTGTGGGACACTGAGGCTGTGAAGCCTAAGCTAAGTCCAGTCAATGCCAAGTTACGTACTTACACTAAGAAACTCATACTGGTGATGGGCAGTGCAGTCATCAAGGTGTCATATGATGGTGTGGTTCATGATCTACCGTTATGGATCGTCCCAGGCAACGGCCCAACGCTGTTCGACAGGAATTGGCTCGAGAAAATCAAGTGGAATTGGAATGATATCAAAGCGTGACGCTTCATGTGCTCAAGTGTTGAAGAAGTTTCCTTCTTTGTTTGAGCCTGGCATTGGTAATTTTACTGGAGCCAAGGTGCAGATTCACCTGGATTCTGATGCAAGGTCTGTCTATCATAAGGCTCAGTCTGTTCCCTACATGATGAGTGAGAAGGTTGAAATTGAGCTTGACAGACTCCAACATGAAGGGGTCATATCACCGGTCAAGTTTAACAAGTGGGCCAGTCCTATTGTTCCTGTGTTGAAGAGTGATGGCACTGTCAGGATTTGTGGAGACTACAAGGTTACGATTAACCGATTTTCGAAACAGGATCAGTACCCGTTACCGAAGGCTGATGATCTGTTCGCCATGCTAGCTGGTGGAAAGTCGTTCACTAAACTGGATCTGATGTCAGCCTATATGACAAAGGAGCTTGTCGACATTTCGAAGAAACTCACCTGCATCAACACCCATAAAGGACTGTTTGTCTACAACAGGTGTCCTTTTGGAATTCGTTCAGCTGCAACCATATTTCAGAGGAATATGGAGAGTCTACTGAAGTCCGTTCCTAGAACTGTCATGTTTCAAGATGACACTCTGGTCACAGGTCGTGACACTACTGAACATCTGAACAATCTTGAAGAAGTCCTACATCGTCTGGACAAAGTGGGACTCAGGCTGAAACGTTCGAAGTGTGTCTTCATGGCACCTGAAGTTGAATTCCTGCGGAGGAAGATTGCTGCTGATGACATCAGGCCTACTGATTCGAAAACCAAGGCCATCAAAAATGCACCCAGGCCTCAGAATGTGATGGAGCTGCGTTCATTCCTTGGGCTACTCAACTACTTCGGTAATTTCTTACCCAGACTAAGCACTTTATTAGAGCCACTGCACATGCTACTCAGAAAAGGCGACAACTGGGTCTGGGGTATATCTCAAGATAGAGCTTTTGAGAAAGCTAAGAATCTGCTCTGTTCAACCAAGTTGCTTGTTCATTATGATCCGTGTAAGCATCTTGTATTGGCCTGTGATGCTTCATCATATGGGGTTGGTTGTGTACTCCAACAAGCAAATGAGTCGGGTAAGCTACAACCTGTTGCGTATGCTTCGAGAAGTTTGTCAAAGGTGGAAAGAGCTTACAGCATGGTAGAAAAAGAAGCTTTGGCCTGTGTGTATGGGGTCAAAAAAATGCATCAGTACTTGTTTGGTCTTCGTTTTGAACTCGAAACAGATCACAAGCCACTCATTTCATTGTTTTCGGAAAACAAAGGTATTAATGCCAATGCATCGTCCCGTATCCAGAGGTGGGCGTTGACATTGTCTGCCTATGATTATGTTATTCGTCATAGGCCAGGCACTGAGAATTGTGCCGATGCACTGAGTCGTCTGCCGTTGCCCACACCTGAGGTGGAGATGCCTCAACTTGCAGATCTGCTCTTAGTAATGGATGCTTTTGAGAGTGAAGGAACTCAATAAGTTAGGATCTGGACCAGCCAGGAGCCTATTTTATCGGTTGTGAAATGTTGTGTCCTCAATGGTAGTTGGTCTGCAATACCTATGGAAATGTGTGATGAGATCAAACCTTACAACCGTTGCAAAGATGAGCTGTCCAGTCAGTCAGATTGTTTACTGTGGGGTAATCGTGTTGTTATGCCTAAGAAAGGCAGCAAAAAATTTGTATGTGAATTACATAGCACTCATCCTGGTATTGTCATGATGAACGTCATTGCTAGATCTCATGTATGGTGGCCTGGAATTGACTCTGATCTGGAATCATGTGTGCATCAGTACAATACTTGCATGCAGCTAAGTAAAGTACCAGCGGAATTTCCGCTGAGTCTTTGGTCGTGGCCATCCAAACCATGGTCGAGGATCCACATCGATTTTGCGGGTCCTTTCCTGGGAAAGATGTTTTTTATTCAAAGTAGATAGAGTGTATTATTATGTCATCCAGTATGTCCACAGCTACTATTGAGAGCCTTCGTGTCATGGTTTGCCTGACATTGTTGTGAGCGACAACGGATCTTGCTTCACAAGTTTGGAGTTTCAGGAGTTCATGAAACTCAATGGTATTAAACATGTGAGGTCAGCCCCATTCAAACCTGCTTCTAATGGTCAAGCAGAGCATGTTGTTCAAACGATCAAGCAGAGTATGAAATGTGTAACTCAGGGTTCACTACAGACTCACTTGTCCTGTATACTGCTCAGTTACAGGACCAGACCTCATACGCTTACTGGGGTCTCCCCTGCTGAACTACTGATGACGAGAAGTCTCAAGACCAAGCTCTCTTGTTCATCCCGATTTGAATGATCGTGTTGAAAACAGACATCAAAGTCAGCAAGGGTATCATGACCGTACTGCTGTGTCACGTGACATCTCTGTCAACAATCCGGTTTATGTACTGAACTAAGGTCAAGGCCAAAGTGGATTGCTGGAACTGTTACAGCCAAGGAGGGTAACAGAGTATTTATTGTCATGCTCAAGAATGGGCAAACATGCAGCAAACATGTTGATCAGATAAAACTGCAGCACACGGATGAACTGGAATCGCTGGAGGAAGAAGCAATCAGTGACCAACCAACCAATGTTCATTCATCAGAGGACTTTCATGTCCTTATTGAAACGGGACCTCCAGTCCCTGATGTGGTCATTACCACTCCCATCAAATCAGTTACTCAGCCTTCAGTCACAACTGACTCAAAACGCTCACCTAGAATTGAAGTTGAACTGAGTGTCGAGGAGTGGTGAGTGCAGGGGAGGCCCATAAAAGGCCCAGCAGTCGAGGAGGAGCAGCAGCGTCGAGGAGTTAGCGGGAGCAGCTGGTGCAGGGAGAGAAGGCAAAAAAGAAGTAAAAAGAAATCGAAGCCAAGGGGGTAAGTGATTGGCTGGTGATTGGTGAGTAGTTTTTTCTTCCTTTTTCTTTTCCTTATCAGTAAGAAACTTTTGGCATTGTTGCCAAATTAAGTTAATTTAGGGGTTAAGTCATGGCAGGAGAGCCCAGACTTGTGTCATGCTCCTCCTGAATACGTGGGAAATCAGGGACACTTCTGTCCCTGACGACTATGTGTGCAGGAACTGTATCCAGCTGCAGCTCCTGATAGACCACATTGCGGCATTGGAGCTGCGCATGGATTCACTCTGGAGCATCCGTGATGTTGAGGATGTTGTGAATAGCACGTTTAGTGAGTTGGTCACACCGCAGATAAAGGTTTAAAGGTTACACAGGCAGATAGGGACTGGGTGACCATCAGGCAGGGCAGTGGAAGGAAGGTAGTGCAGGGTTCCTCAGCGGTCATCTCCCTCCAAAACAGATATACCATCTTGGGTACTGTTGGGGGAGATGACTAATCAGGGGAAGGCAGCAGCAGTCAAGTCCATGGCAGCAGAAGTAGCTCTGCTGCACAGGAGGGCAGGAAAAAGAGAGGGAGAGCTATAGTGGTAGGAGATTGTATTGTAAGGGGAATAGATAGGCGTTTCTGCGGTCGCAACTGAGACTCCAGGATGGTATGTTGCCTCCCTGGGGCAAGGATCAAGGATGTCTTGGAGCAGCTGCAGGGCATTCTGGAGGGGGAGGGTGAACAGCCAGTTGTCGTGGTGCATATAGGTACCAACGACATAGGTAAAAAACGGGATGAGGTCCTACAAGCTGAATTTAGGGAGCTAGGAGTTAAATTAAAAAGTAGGACCTCAAAGGTAGTAATCTCAAGATTGCTACCAGTGCCACATGCTAGTCAGAGTAGAAATAGCAGGAGAGTTAAGGTGAACACGTGGCTTGAGGAATGGTGCAAGACGGAAGGATTCAAATTCCTGGGACATTGGAAGCGGTTCTGGGGAGGAGGGACCAGTACAAAACGCACCTGGGCAGGACCGGAACTGATGTCCGAGGGGGAGTGTTTGCTAGTGCTGTTGGGGAGGTGTTAAACTAATATGGCAGGTGGATGGGAATCTATTCAGGGAGACAGAGGGAAGTAAAATGGGGGCAGAAGCAAAAGATAGAAAGAAGAAAAGTAAAAATGGAGGGCAGAGAAATCCAGGGCAAAAATCAAAAAGGGCCACATTACAGCAAAATTCTAAAGGGGCAAAGAGTGTTAAAAAGACAAGCCTGAAGGCTCTATCTCTCAATATAAAGAGTATTCGTAATAAGGTGGACAAATTAACTGCGCTGGCAACTATTAACGAATATGATATAATTGGGATTACGGAGACATGGCTCCAGGGTGACCAAGGCTGGGAACTCAACATCCAGGGGTATTCAACATTCAGGAAGGATAGACAGAAAGGAAAAGGAGGTGGGGTACCATTGCTGGTTAAAGAGGAAATTAACGCAATAGTAAGGAAGGACATTAGTTTGGATGATGTGGAATCTGTATGGATAGAGCTGCGGAATACCAAAGGGCAGAAAACGCTAGTGAGAGTTGTGTACAGACCACCAAACAGTAGTAGTGAGGTTGGGGATGGCATCAAACAAGAAATTAGGGATGTGTGCAATAAAGGTACAGCAGTTATCATGGGTGACTTTAATCTACATATAGATTGGGCTCACCAAAATGGTAACAATACGGTGGAGGAGGACTTCCTGGAGTGTATTAGGGATGGTTTTCTAGACCAATATGTTGAGGAACCAATATGTAGAGAGCTGGCCATCCTAGACTGGGTGTTATGTAATGAGAGAGGACTAATTAGCAATCTTGTTGTGCGAGGCCCCTTAGGGAGGAGTGACCATAATATGATAAACTTCTTTATTAAGATGGAGAGTGACACAGTTAATTCAGAGACTAGGGTCCTGAACTTAAGGAAAGGTAACTTCAATGGTATGAGATGTGAATTGGCTAGGATAGACTGGCAAATAATACTTAAAGGGTTGACGGTGGATAGGCAATGGCAGACATTTATAGATCACATGGATGAACGTTAACAATTGTACAACCCTGTCTGGAGTAAAAATAAAACGAGTAAAGTGGCTCAACCGTGACTAACAAGGGAAGTTAGGGATAGTGTTAAATCCAAGGAAGAGGCATATAAATTGGCCAGAAAAGGCAGCAAACCTGAGGACTGGGAGAAATTTAGAATTCAGCAGAGGAGGACAAAGGATTTAATTAGGAGGGGAAAATGGAGTATGAGAGTAAACTTGCAGGGAACATAAAAACTGACTGCAAAAGCTTCTATCGATATGTGAAGAGAAAAAGGTTAGTGAAGACAAACGTAGGTCCCTTGCAGTCAGAATCAGGTGAATTTATAATGGGGAACAAAGAAATGGCAGACCAATTGAACAAATACTTTGGTTCTGTCTTTACGAAGGAAGACACAAATAATCTTCCGGATGTACTAGGGGTCCGAGAGTCTAGCGAGAAGGAGGAACTGAAGGGAATCCTTATTAAGTCAGGAAATTGTGTTAGGTAAATTGATGGGATTGAAGGCCGATAAATCCCCAGGACCTGATAGTCTGCATCCCAGAGTACTTAAGGAAGTGGCCCTAAAATACTGGATGCATTGGTGATCATTTTCCAACAGTCTATCGACTCTGGATCAGTTCCTGTGGACTGGAGGGTAGCTAATGTGACACCACTTTTTAAAAAAGGAGGGAGAGAGAAAACAGGGAATTATAGATCGGTTAGCCTGACATCGGTAGTGGGGAAAATGTTGGAATCAATTATTAAAAATGTAATAGCAGCACATTTGGAAAGCAATGACAGGATCGGTCCAAGTCAGCATGGATTTATGAAAGGGAAATCATGCTTGACAAATCGTCTCGAATTTTTTGAGGATATAACTAGCAGAGTGAACAAGGGAGCACCAGTGGATGTGGTGTATTTGGACTTTCAAAAGGCTTTTGACAAGGTCCCATACAAGATTGGTGTGCAAAATTAAAGCACATGAAGTTGGGAGTAATGTATTGACGTGGATAGCGAACTGGTTGGCAGACAGGAAGCAGAGAGTCGGGATAAATGGGTCCTTTTCAGAATGGCAGGCAGTGACTAGTGGGGTGCCACAGGGTTCAGTGCTGGGACCCAGCTATTTACAATATACATTAATGATTTGGATGAAGGAATTGAATGTAATATCTCCAAGTTTGCAGGTGACACTAAGCTGGGTGGTGGTGTGAGCTATGAGGAGGATGCTAAGAAGCTGCAGGGTGACTTGGACAGGTTAGGTGAGTGGGCAAATGCAAGGCAGATGCAGTATAATGTGGATAAATGTGAGGTTATCCACTTTGGTGGCAAAAACACAAAGGCAGAATATTATCTGAATGGTGACAGATTAGGAAAAGGGGAGGTGCAACGAGACCTGGGTGTCATGGTACATCAGTCATTGAAAGTTGACAAGCACGTACAGCAAGCGGTGAAGAAGGCAAATGGCATGTTGGCCTTCATAGCAAGGGGATTTGAGTATCGGAGCAGGGAGGTCTTACTGCAGTTGTACAGGGCCTTGGTGAGGCCACACCTGGAATATTGTGTTCAGTTTAGGTCTCCTAATCTGAGGAAGGACGTTTTTGCTATTGAGGGAGTGCAGCAAAGGTTCACCAGACTGATTCCTGGGAAGGCAGGACTGACATCTGTGGAGAGACTGGATCAACTGGGCCTGTATTCACTGCAGTTTAGAAGAATGAGAGGGGATCTCATAGAAACATACAAAATTCTGACGGGATTGGACAGTTTAGATGCAGGAAGAATGTTCCCGATGTTGGGGAAGTCCAGAACCAGGGGTCACAATCTACGGATAAGGGGTAAGTCATTTAGGACCGAGATGAGGAGAAACTTCTTCATTCAAAGAGTTGTTAACCTGTGGAATTCTCTACTGCAGAGAGTTGTTGAGGCCAGTTCGTTAGATATATTCAAAAGGGAGTTAGATATGGCACTTACAGCTAAAGGGATCAAAGGGTATGGAGAGAAAGCAGGAAAGGGGAACTAGGTTGAATGATCAGCCATGATCTTTTTGAATGGTGGTGCAGGCTCGAAGGGCCGAATGGCCTACTCCTGCACCTAATTTCTATGTTTCTATGTTTCTATGAGATGATCAACTCATGAGCGGAAAGTCCTAGACCGTCTTAATTTGTAAAAAGACTGATATTACGATCTTGAAAGGGGATGTTGTTATGTATTTATGCTTGGGGTCACCAGACACCAGGGAGCGCCACTGTCGGAGGTCATCGGGCTGTACGCGCGAGTGCGTGGTCACTGGGATATAAACGCAGGTACCATGTCATGTGGGTTACTTTGGACGCGAATAAAGTTGGATCAGGTTTACACCTGAGGCAGTTTACAGTAACAAGTCTTTTGAGTCATCACATTCATTACACCCTCCCAGCTGTGAATATGAGTCGGGCATGGTGATGTGGGTGACACTAACCCGCTAAGGTGATGGTGACAGTCCCGCCGGACTGGCTGCTTCCTCGCGGACTGGTGGGACTTGGTTTGGAAATGAGAAGTGGTCACAACTTTCAATCTGATCATAATGAAAATCATTGGCACAGGGCATGCATGTGATTATCACTGCAGTAGCCAGGAGCCTTGCCACCTTCTCTATCCACAGCCTCCCCAGACCCTATAATATCTCCGCGACAATGATGTCCATGATGGTGTACTTTATTTGCTGAGTGTTACCATCAGTTTTGGGACGATGAACTCACCCACCGCCCTTCTCTACTTTCCTGTGGGTCTGACAGCTTCTTGAGGCTTTAATGATTTGGTTGACGAGGAACTCCATGAGGTAAATATTAACTTTGGGTGATAATGTAAAATGGGTGATGCTCAACTAGATGATATGGTAGCATAGTGGTTCTGTTGTTTGATGAGTAATCTCAAGGCCTGGACTAACAATCCGGAGATGTAAGTTCAAATCCCACCACTGCAGCAGGGAAATTTAAATTCAGTTAATTAAATAAATCTGGAAATTAAAAGCTAATTTCAGTAATGATGAAACTACTGGATTTTCATTTTTTAAAACCCATCTGATTTAATGTCCTTACCCGGTCTGGCCTATAGGTGACTCCAGACCCACAGCAATATGGGTTGACTCTTAACTGCCCTCTGCAGTTCACAAAGGCAGCTCACCACCACCTTCTCCGGGGCAATTAGGGATGGGCAATAAATGCCGGCCTTTCCGGCGACACCCACATCCCAGGATCGAATAATTTAAAAAAGTCGCCCGTATTGGTGAGGCCACACCTGGAATACTGCGTGCAGTTTTGGTTTCTACAGTTACAAAAGGTTATGCTTGCTCTTGAGGCAGTTCAGAGAATGTTCACTAGGTTGATTCTGGAGATGAGGGGGTTGACTTACGAGGAAAGGTTGAGTAGGTTGGGCCTCTACTCATTGGAATTCAGAAGATTGAGAGGTGATCTTATCGAAACGTATAAGATTATGAGGGGACTTGACAGGGTGGATGCAGAGAGGATGTTTCCACTGATGGGGGAGACTTGAACCTGGGGCATGATCTTAGAATAAGGGGCCGCCCATTTAAAATTGAGATGAGGAGGAATTTCTTCTCTCAAAGGGTTGTAAAGGAATTCGCTGCCTCAGAGAGCTGTGGAAGCTGGGACATTGAATCAATTTACGACAGAAATAGACAGTTTCTTAACCGATAAGGGAATATGGGGTTATTGGGGGTGGGCAGGGAAGTGGACCTGAGTCCATGATCGAAATGGCGGAGCAGGCTCGAGGGGCCGTATGGCCTACTCCTGCTCCAGTTTCTTATGTTCTTATATATCTCTCCCCATTTTCATTTCTATTGAAGTCAAGGTTTTACGGGCTCGTCATGATCAGCCAAAGTCAGCGTGACCCTCACTGTGTTTGCAGTCATGGGCAGGAAGCCAAGTTACCTTCCTTTCTCCGATCTGCTCTGATATTGTGAGAGCGTTCGATAGGTGGGATTGATCCATGAAGTAGCTAAAGCTACGCTGACCTTTCCTGTATCTAAAATTTCATGTCATCTTTATCTGTTTAGAAGCATATTTTCTAACCTGGTTGGTTACTGACATTTAAAAAAAATTGTTTTCCTCCCGTTAATTTGTGTAGTTGAAAGTATTTAATTTAATTTACTGGAAATGATGGCCTTTGAGTCTTTCATCTGTAATGAAATATCATTGATCTGGACGTATCTGATGTCTCACTCCCAGTAGGCCAGACTTTGCACTCTGCATTGTGGAGTTTGCCATCCAAAGGTCAATCGCACTAAGATAACATATTGTCGTCTCCTAGCCATCCGCCATTGTCAAATTACCTAATGGTATTCTTTTGTAATGTTTCGTTGCTTTGTGTTTTCTTGCATAATCTGTAAAATGGACTCAAATTCTCCTGTGAATGTGCTGGGTAAAAGGAGCTTGATTTTGATGTGGGGATGTGGAACGGAGATGATGGTCTGTAGTTAACATCTACTTTCCCCCACCTGCCTGTGGCAATTAAAAAAGATTTGTATTTATAGAGCGCCTTTCACAACCTCAGGACATCCCAAAGCACTTTACAGCCAATGAAGTACTTTTGAAATGTAGCCACTGTTGTAATGTGGGAAACACGGCAGCCAATTTGCGCACAGCAAGCTCCCACAAACAGCAATGTGATAATGACCCAGATAATCTGTTTTAGGTGTTGGTTGAGGGATACATTTTTGCCAGGACACTATGGAGAACTCCCCAGCTCTTCTTTAAAATAGTTCCATTGGATATTTTTTGTCCACTTGAGAGGTTTTAATGTTTAATATTAATCTTTTCTGTTGGTATTCAGAGTTCTTCTTAGGCAGTCCCTCGAAACGAGGATGACTTGCTTCCACGTCAAAAAGGGATGAGTTCACAGGTGTTTCAATGAAGGACCTAATATTCCAGATCCCGAACTACATCCTGAAGGGTGGAAGATGCCTGTGCGTGGATTTCTTTTAACATGTGGTGACCGTTGCACACCAGCCACCACACGGGCTCGACAGAGCTAGGTCTTGATCCAGTGGCAAGGATTAACCAGGACGACACATTAATGCTTGAAATATGGAATCTAGGCACCTGAAAGCGGAACGGGCCAAACTAGGGGAAAAACGTAGGTCACAGGTCAAAACTTAAAATGATAGCTTAGAAATAAAAGGAAGAAAGAATTGCATTTATATAGCACCTTTCATGGCCACCGGATGTCTCAAAGCTTTTTACAGCCAAAGAAGTACTTTTGGAGTGCAGTCACTGTTGTAATGTAGGAAACGCAGCAGCCAATTTGCACACAGCAAGCTCCCACAAACAGCAATGTGATAACGACCAGATAATTTGTTTTTGTGATGTTGATTGAGGGATAAATATTGACCAGGACACCAGGGATAACTCCACTGTTCTTCTTTGAAATAGTGCCATGGGATCATTTACATCCACCTGAGAGGGCAGACAGAGCTGTTGTGCATCTGTAAAGCATGCACTCCCATGTTCCGCCACCAGGGAGCTCATCCGCTGAAGTCCCAAGGGATCCCAGCATCCCTTGGGAGCACTGTTATAAGCCGTCCCCTAAGGACTGTTCCTCACTCTGGAATGTCTTATTAAAGACTGAGGTCACTGTTACTTTAACCTCCCTGTGTGCAGCCTCATCTGTGTTAGGAACACAATAACTGGCGACGAGAATACAAATCCAACGCAAAGATGCAGCTAATTGTGGGCATCCTGGAGAAGTTCTCGGAGGGTGAGGACTGGGAAGCCTATGTCGAATGGCTAGACCAATACTTTGTAGCCAACGAGCTGGACGGAGAAGGAAGCGCTGCAAAAAGGAGAGCGACCCTCCTCACAGTCTGCGGGGCACCGACCTATAGCCTCATGAAGAATCTTCTGGCTCCGGTGAAACCCACAGATAAGTCGTATGAGGAGCTGTGTACACTGGTTTGGGAGCATCTTAACCTGAGAGAGTGCGTACTGATGGCAAGGTATCGGTTCTACTCGTGCCAGCGATCTGAAGGTCAGGAAGTGGCGAGCTACGTCGCCGAGCTAAGGCGACTTGCAGGACAATGTGAATTTGATGGCTACCTGAAGCAAATGCTCAGAGACTTTTTTGCATTGGCCACGAGACCATCCTACGAAAACTTTTGACTGTAGAGACACCGACCCTCAGTAAGGCCATTGTGATAGCACAGGCGTTCATGTCCACAAGTGATAACACCAAACAAATCTCTCAGCACACAAGTTCTAGCAATGTTCATAAATTAACTGGAACTGTGTTTGCGAGCAGAAATGTACAGGGCAGAACCCACAAGTCTGCAACTGCCAGCAGGCCTCAGGTGACCCAAATGACTCAGGGTCCCCAACAAACGATGAATGCAAGGCAATTCACACCTTGTTGGCATTGTGGAGGCTTCCATTCAGCCTGTTCATGCTGCTTCAAAGGGTATGTTTGCAAGAGCTGTGGAACAATGGGGCACCTCCAACGAGCTTCCAAACGAGCTGCAAGCCCTGCAAAACCTGCTAGCCACCACGTGGCAGAGGAAGATCGGTCCATGGAGGATCAAAGCAATTTCGAGCCTCACAGAGAGGAGGCAGATGCTGAAGTACACGGGGTGCACACATTTTCGACAAAATGTCCACCTATAATGCTAAATGTAAAATTGAATGGCTTACTCTTAGCCATGGAACTGGACACGGTGCTAGCCAATCCATCATGAGTAAAAAGATGCTTGAGAGACTGTGGTGCAACAAGGCATTCAGACCAGCCCTGAGCTCCATCCACACGAAACTGAGAACGTACACCAAAGAGCTTATCACTGTCCTGGGCAGCGCCATGGTCAAGGTTACCTACGAGGGCATGGTGCATGAACTGTCACTCTGAATTGTCCCGGGCGATGGCCCCACACTGCTTGGAAGGAGCTGGCTGGGCAAAATCCGCTGGAACTGGGATGACATCCGAACGCTATTACAGGTCGATGAGGCCTCATGTACCCAGGTTCTTAACAAATTTCCATCCCTTTTTGAGCCAGGCATTGGAAACTTTTCCAGGGCGAAGGTGTGGATCCACTTGGTCCCAGAGGCATGACCCATTCACCACAAGGCGCGAGCGGTATCACATGATGAGGGAGAGAGTGGAAATCAAGCTGGACAGGCTGCAACGTGAGGGCATCATTTCCCCAGTGGAATTCAGCGAGTGGGCCAGCCCGATTGTTCCAGTACTCAAAAGTGATGGCACGGTCAGGATTTGCGGCGATTATAAAGTAACTATTAATCGTTTCTCGCTACAGGACCAATACCCACTACCTAAGGCAGACGACCTATTTGCGACACTGGCAGGAGGCAAGACGTTCACCAAGCTCGACCTGACTTCGGCCTACATGACGCAGGAGCCGGAGGAGTCTTCGAAGGGCCCCACCTGCATCAACACGCACAAGGCACTGCTCATCTACAACAGATGCCCGTTTGGAATTCGGTCGGCTGCAGCAATCTTCCAGAGAAACATGGAGAGCCTACTCAAGTCGGTACCACACACGGTGCTCTTTCAGGACGACATATTGGTCACGGGTTGGGACACCGCCGAACATCTACAAAACCTGGAGGAGGTCCTTCAGCGACTGGATCGCGTAGGGCTGCGGCTAAAGAGGTCAAAATGCATCTTCATGGCAACAGAAGTGGAGTTTTTGGAGAGAAAGATCGCGGCGGACGGCATTCGGCCCACAGACGCCAAGACAGAGGCTATCAGGAATGCGCCCAGGTCACAGAACGTCATGGAGCTGCGGTCGTTCCTGGGACTCCTCAACTATTTTGGTAACTTCCTACCGGGGTTAAGCACCCTCCTAGAGCCCCGACATGTGTTATTGCGCAAAGGTGAGAACTGGGTATGGGAAAAAAAAACAAGTAATTGCTTTTGAGAAAGCCAGAAACATTTTATGCTCCAACAAGCTGCTTGTATTGTATAACCCATGTAAAAGACTTGTGCTAGCATGTGATGCGTCGTCGTACGGAGTCGGGTGTGTATTACAACAAGCTAACGTTGCGGGGATGTTGCAACCTGTCGCCTATGCTTCCAGGAGTTTGTCTAAGGCCGAGAGGGCCAACAGCATGATTGAGAAAGGGGCATTAGCGTGTGTGTTCGGGGTAAAGAAAATGCATCAGTACCTGTTTGGCCTCAGATTTGAGCTGGAAGCCGATCACAAGCCCCTCACATCCTGTTTGCTGAAAACAAGGGGATAAATACTAATGCCTCAGCCCGCCTACAAAGGTGGGCACTCGTGCTATCAGCATATAACTATACCATCAGCCACAGGCCAGGCACCGAGAACTGTGCGGATGCTCTCAGTCGGCTACCATTGCCCACCACGGGGGTGGAAATGGCGCAGCCTGCAAACTTGTTGATGGTGGCGCAGCCCGCAGACTTGTTGATGGTCGTGGAAGCATTTGAAAATGATAAATCACCTGTCACGGCCCGCCAGATTAGGACTTGGACCAGCCAAGATCCTCTGCTGTCCCTAGTAAAAAACTGTGTACTGCATGGGAGCTGGGCCAACATCCCCGGTGAAATGCAAGAGCCAATCAAGCGTTCCAGCAGTGAAAGGATGATCTGTCCATTCAGGCAGACTGCCTGCTGTGGGGTAACCACGTAGTGCTACCCAAAAAGGGCAGGGAGACATTCATCTCGGATCTCCACAGCACACACCCGGGTATAGTAATGATGAAAGCGATAGCCGGATCCCACGTGTGGTGGCCCGGTATCGACTCTGACTTAGAGTCCTGTGTACGGCAATGCAGCGTATGTGCTCAGTTGAGCAACGCGCCCAGAGAGGCACCACTAAGTTTGTGGTCCTGGCTCTCCAGACCATGGTCGAGGATCCATGTTGACTATGCGGGCCCGTTTCTCGGTAAAATGCTCCTGGTGGTGGTGGATGCTTTTTCAAAATGGAATGAATGTGAAATAATGTCGGGAAGCACCGCCACCACCACCACTGAAAGCCTGAGGGCCATGTTTGCCACCCACGGCCTGCCTGACATACTGGTCAGTGACAACGGGCCATGTTTCACCAGTGCCAAATTTAAAGAATTCATGACCCGCAATGGGATCAAACATGTCACCTCGGCCCCATTTAAACCAGCCTCCAATGGGCAGGCAGAGCGGGCAGTACAAACAATCAAACAGAGCCTTAAACGAGTCACAGAAGGCTCACTCCAAACCCGCCTGTCCCAAGTACTGCTCAGCTACCGCACGAGACCCCACTCGCTCACCAGGGTACCCCCGCCTGAGCTACTCATGAAAAGACACTTAAAACCAGACTCTCAGTGGTTTACTTAAAACCAGACTCTAGAGAGCAGGCGGCAGCAACAAAATGTAAACGATGGTCGCGCCACTGTGTCACGGGAAATTGATCTGAATGACCCTGTGTATGTGCTAAACTATGGACATGGTCCCAAGTGGATTGCGGGCACGGTGATAGCTAAAGAAGGGAGTAGGGTGTTTGTAGTCAAACTAGACAATGGACAAATTTGCAGAAAGCACCTGGACCAAACGAGGCTGCGATTCACAGACTGCCCTGAACAACCCACAGCAGACACCACCTTTTTCGAGCCCACAACAAACACCCAAAGGATCAACGACACCCCGCTGGACCAGAAAATCAAACCCATCTCACCCAACAGCGCAGCAAGGCCAGGCTCACCTAGCAGCCCTGCAGGGCCAACAACACGCCAGCCCAGCGAGGGCTCAGCCAACACACCAGAAAATAAATTTGTACCGAGGCGGTCCACCGGGGAAAAAAAGGCTCCCGATCGCCTCACCTTATAAATAGTTTTCACTTTGACTTTGGAGGGGGAGTGATGTTGTGTATCTGTAAAGCATGCACTCCCATGTTCCGCCACTAGGGAGCTCATCCCCTGAAGTCCGAAGGGATCCCAAGATCCCTTGGGAGCACTGTATATAAGCCGGCCCCTAAGGCCTGTACCTCACTCTGGAGTGTCTTATTAAAGACTGAGGTCACTGTTACTTTAACCTCCCTGTGTGCAGCCTCATCTGTGTTAGGAACACAATAAGGTTTAACATCTTGTCCAAAAGAAGGTACGTCCGACAGGGAGGTGTTGTCTTTTGGATGGAACCTGCAGGGCTACGGACCAAGTGGGATTAGGCTGGATAGCTCTTTTTCGGTTGGTGTGGACATGATGGGCCGAATGGCCTCCTTCTGTGCTGTAAACCTCTTTGATTCTATGAGTAGTTTCTGGACGAGGAAACAGTGAAACAACTGGTTAATACTGCTCTATTAAATCAAGTCACATACATTACACTTCTCCCTCCTTAAAGAAGAGTTATTATAACAAACAATCATACATAACTTGCATGGTTATACATAACAAAGGATATGGACTTATTTTGCCATATTTGCAAATCAAGCTTAAGCACTTGTTTTCTGTTTCGAAGAGAATACCTTCGCTCTCGAACAGAACCTTCCAAACATGCTGTTGAATTTAAACTCATTCGAGGCTGATCCTGAGGGAAGTTTTCCTCCACCGGATGCCCTTGATTTCCATTTGAACTCTCTCTAACTTCTGTTTGTTTTCCTGACTGGGACTCAGACTTAAATTCTGACTTTCTCCTGGATTTGTTTCCAGTACATTGGATTTAGGATATGCTACTGGTTTATCAAAACTATCTGATGAGTCAGAAATAATTGAATCACTCCCACCTTCAACTCCTTCCATGTCTGTGGGTAAAATATGATCAATATGAACAAACCTCACCTGTCCATTATCAAACATCTTGAACAAATATGTGCGAGGACCACATATCTTCACCACTCTTCCTGATGACCACTTTACCCATTTATGGTGATGGTTCTTCACTCTCACCTTCTGATTTAATTTCACACTTCTCTCTTTCGCTTGACCTCTATCATGATTCTCTTTCTGTCTGAACTGTGTCTCTTCTACGGACTGTCCCAAGTTTGGTTTTAACAACGAGAATCTGGTTCGTGGCTGTCATTTGAGAAACAACTCTGCTGGTGTTCTACCAATAGTTGTATGAGGAGTATTACGATACGTTATTAGAAAATTAGCCAATTTGTGGTCCAATGACAACTGTCATTTCTTTGGATTTGGATCCAACATTTGCTTGATGAGGGCACATTTTACAATTTGTACGGTGCGCTCTGCTGCACCATTCGAAGCAGGGTGGTACGGTGGAACCTCGGTATGTTTCACACCATTTTTGCTCATGAACTGTGCAAATTCTTCTGAACAAAATTGTGGTCCATTATCTGAAACAATTTCTTCTGGGAGGCCAAATGAAGAAAATAATCTTCGCAAAATGTCTAATGTTTTACTTGTTATTTTCCACATTGGAAACACCTTGACCCACTTCGAATGGCTATCAATCACAATGAACAATTGTTGTCCTTGTAGCTCAGCAAAATCGATATGCAGTCTTTGCCACACCCTGGGAGGCCATTTCCATGGCTGTAATGGTACTGATGGTGGTTGCTTGCTCACCGATTGACATGTTGTACACTGATTGATGATGTATATCATTATCAAGACATAGCCACCATAAGTAACTGCGTGCAAAATTCTTGGTCAAGCACGTTCCCAGGTGCTGGTCATGGAGGTCTCCTAATAATTTGGACCTGAATTTATTTGTTATAACCACTCTTGCACCCCACATGATACAATCTTTATCGACTGATAATTCATTCGTACGAATGAAGAATGGATGTGTATCTTTGTCTGTTACCTAGTTTGGCCATCCATTTGCAATATAATCATACACCTTTGACATAACTGGATCACATTTGGTTGCTCTACCAATCTCTTGAGCTGTGACTGGTTGTTCATCGATGTTTGAAAAATAGAACACCTTTTCCTTATCGGGTGTAACTTATGATGGGGAAGGCAATCTAGACATAGGATGAGCATTACTGTGATCAGCTGGTTGTCTGTATTCAATATCTTATGTATATGCTGACAAAATCAAAGCCCATCTCTGCATTCAGGCTGCAGCTAATGTTGGAACTGGGGACTTTGGATGGAGGATTGCTGTCAGGGCTTATGGTCCATAACGAGAGTAAACTTACGACCATACAAGTATTTGTGGAACTTCTTGACCCCAAAAATTAATGCCAAAGCTTCCCTTTCGATTTGCGCATAATTACGCTCACTGGCACTCGGAGTGTGTGAAGCAAAAGCAATTGGTCTCTCCTCCCCACTACATAATGCATGAGAGATTACTGCCCCAACTCCATATGGCGAGGCATCACATGCTAGCTTGATCTCCTTAGATACGTCATAATGAACTAACATGGTGCTCTCTACCAAGTTGCTTTTACACTCCTTCAATGCATATGGTATGAAACGTGGCTTGCAGTAAACCGGTCTAGCGTCCTTCTGTACCCTGACACTTGCCTTGAAGCCTTGGATCGGACTGCCCGTTTCGCAGAACACCTTCACCTAATTCTTGATGACATCATCCTTTCAATCTCGTTTCAACACGAAAAATCTCACTCCAGTCCAGCTTCAGTGACCCCAACCACTTTCTTCCGAGTAAGGCAGGCATGTCTCCTGCCACTACTATTAGAGGCAAGCTCTGAAATTGATCCTTGTATTTCACCAAATTGGTGATATGACCTACCATAGGAATGTTCTCTCCCAAGTAGCCTCGCAGCTCTATCTTGGATTTCTCCAATGTGAAATCACGCAAATTGTCGAGGTATAGTGACTCCAGTACTACACTCACGGATGCACCAGTGTCGATTTCCATGGGTATCTTGAATCCTGCAACATCTATGTGGATTATGATACTTTTTGAATTGCCGCCTGTTAACCTCATGCTCCTGATGACATTTAACTCTAACATCTCATCGTCCAGTTGTTGTTCTTCCATGCTATGTATGTTGTTGTTCTCCCATGCTATGTAATCTCTGGGGATTTCTATTCATAGCTTTGAAAGCTGGTTTACCCTTCAGCCGGCATGCCTTTGCAGGATGCCCAGTTTTCCTGCAGAAGAAACACTCTGCCTTCACATATGGACAACTTTGAGCAATGTGTTGTCCCAGGCACTGAGAGCAGGATGCCAATGCTCTGTTCCCATTTCCAGTTTCTGAGACTTTGGGGCCCACCGTCTTTTACTTTGAACCTGCAGGTGATTCACCTCCGTTGTCTGATGACTGAAATTAGTATGAAATTCTTGGGAATATTGGTCAGCCATGCTCATCGACCTAGCTGTCTGACAAGTTAAATCAAAAGTCAAGTTAGGCGTTGTCAATAACTTTCTTCTGATCGCATCATTTTTCACCCCACAAACAAAGCGGTCTCACAAAGCTCAGTTTTGAAAGTCTCCGAAATTTCAGTGAATAGATAGCTTTTTTAATGCTACAATGTACTCACTGATACTTTCTTCAGCCTTCTGATTTCGTATTCCGAAACGATAACTTTCAACAATTTCTAACAGAACGGGGCTGTAATGTTGTTCTAACTTTGAACCTGTTCCTGCGTTGTATCCTTTGGCTTGTCAGGCACAAGCAAATTTATCATCATTTCATACAACTTGGGCCTGGCCTCAGTTAAGAATATAGCTCTTTTTCGTTCCAACACCACCCAGTTATTGTCTTCATTACCGGGAATTTCGATAATATTATTTGCAGTGAAAAACATTTCTAGCCGATCCACATACACTCTGAAACTTTCACGGTCGGGTTGAAATGCCCCACATGTCCTATAACTCCCATAGGGGCAGCCATTTTGACCCTGGCAGTTTAACCAAGTTTGCTCGTAATTTACCTCGGATTTGTAGCTGTTTCCAAAAACAGAGAAGCTCTCAAAGTTTCTCTGTCGGCTGAATCCTTCAGCAACAAAAATTTCAGCTTTGTATTATCTGATTAGATCCCATTCCCGTTGCCAAATGTCATATCCTCAGAGAACACACATCACACGGCCTGTAAGGTGGCTGCACGTTCCGGAAACTTCCCCTGCTGGTCAGGTGACCTGCTCTTTATTAACAGCACTAGCTACAGTAACACAGGTGTCCACAGTGTGGCGCTATAGACATTAGAAATTACATCTTATAGGTTTATAATTTTATCTTATAATTTCATTGGTTTAATTGCAGCATGGAGGCCCTGACCTGTGTGAGAACACCAGCGGCAGGTCGGGGCCATAAAAGGAGCAGCGAGGAGGCCCCGGGAGACTACTTCAGGGAGCAGGGCGAGCTGGTGCAGGAGGGCGACGGCAGTGAAGAGTGACGTCATCAAGGTCCAGGTCGGTGATTGGAGCGTGGGTAGATACAGCAGGAGTGGCGAGAGACTGCAGAGAGACGTGATTGGGGCCCAGGGGAGGCGTGAGTTCGGGGCCAGGGGCCCAGGGGCAGCACGGGCCAGCCCACACTGCGATATGTGTGCGCATTAGGTCCGTGCAACAGAGCTGGTCTCCAGTCGTCTTGGTTAATCCTTGCCACTGGACCAAGACCTAGCTCTGTCAAGCCCGTGTGGTGGCTGGTGTGCAATGGTCACCATACATTAAAAAAATTCCCGCACAGGCATCTTCCGCCCTTCAGGATGTAGTTCGGGTCCTTCATTGAAACACCTGTGAACTCATCTTTTTTTGACGTGGAAGCAAGTCATCCTCGTTTCGAGGGACCGCCTATGTTGATGATGAATTAAATCGGCCCATCTATCCTCAAGCTCTGGCTGTATGCTGTTGATACATACACTGGTGTTATGATTAGCCTCAATCCTTCCTTGTACAGACCTTTGATGGTTTAGTTTGTTTATTACACTCCAGACATTCCACACATGAATGCTCAATAGTTCCCTGTAACATTAGGGCCTGAAGTGTGAAGAAATACATAGAATTTACAGCACAGAAACAGTATCGGTGTACCAGATAGCATGGTCATAGTAAGCTTTGGGATTCATACATCTGATGGTCTTTCAGCCCAACAGGTCCACGCCGATGTTTAAGCTCCACACAAGCCTCCTCCCACCCTCTTTATCTCACCCTATCGACATATCCTTCTATTCCTTTCTTCCTCATGTGCTAATCTATCTTCTCCTGAAATGCATCTGTGCTATTCGCCTCAGCTATTCCCTGTGGTAGCGAGTTCCACATTCTAACCACACTCTGGGTAAAGACGTATAGCCATGACAACCATTATACAATCAATTTTTAATACGTGGATATATCTTTAATATTAACAAAAGTTTACTATAACTATTCTACCTCGTACACCTATACTTACACATGGCTCAAAAAGATATTTTGATAAGAAAGCTGCAAGCAGTTATGGCATTTTTTTGATAATTGCTCACGGGATGTGGGCGTCGCTGGCAAGGCCATCATTGATTGACCATCCTTAATCATCCTTGAAAAGGTGGTGCTGAGCCACCATGTCAGCCATGACTCAGTGGGCAGCACTCTCGGCTCTGAGTTAGTAGGTTGTGGGTTCAAATCCCACTCCAGCGACTAGAACACATAAATCTAGGCTGACACTCCAGTGGAGTGCTGAAGAAGTGCTGCACTGTCGGAGGTGTCGTCTTTTGGATGAGACATTGGTAGACGTAAAAGGTCCCATGGCACTATTTTGAAGAAGAGCAGGGGAGTTATCCCCGGTGTCCTGGCCAATATTTATCCCTCAATCAACATAACAAAAACACACAATATCTGGTCATTATCACATTGCTGTTTGTGGGAGCTTGCTCATGTGCAAAATTAGCTGCCATGTTTCCCACATTACAACAGTGACTACATTGTACATTCATTGGCTGTAAAGCACTTTGAGACGTCCGGTGAAAGGCGCTATATAAATGCAAGTCTTTCTTTCTTTTATTGAACCGCTGCAGTCCGTGTGGCGAAGGTGCTCCCACAGTGCTCTTGGGGAGGGAGTTCCAGGATTTTGACCCAACGACAATGAAGGGACGGCCAATATATTCCCAAGTCAGGATGGTGCGTGAGTTGGAGGGGAATGTGGAGGTGATGGTGTTCCCATAAGCCTGCTGCCCTTGTCCTTCTAGATGGTGGAGGTCGCGGGTTTGGGAGGTGCTGCCGAAGTATTTAAGTTGGTGGAATGGAATGCAGATTGGATTCGGAGCTTCCATCAATCATAACAGGAATGTGTTTGATTCCCCAATTGCTTGGTGTGGTTGTACATGCTAAACTCTTCATAAATCTACGAGTTCTTGACATTAACTGTTAATTATGAGGATTAGATGTCATTCAATTATGAATAAACACAATAAACACAATCCTGTAACACTGCAGAGTGAGACTTGGGTGCCAAGTGGGTAACAATTTGAATCCCAGATGCTTTGAAAAGCCACTCTGAGCAATAATAATGAACTTACCCTATTGATCAGGTACCAAGTACGTTGATCCAGTCGGCGGGAGGCAGTTAGAATACTGATGGCGATGATATTTAACGCTACTTTTAATGCAAGATAATGTCTCGACTATTTACAGAACCTAAAAATTTGACGGAGAAGGTCCATTGATTGTAGTGCAGGCACTTTACTTCTCGGGGAGAGCAGCAAATGGAATTGATTGTTAAATAAAGCAGAAAAACAAAAAGCAAACACAGGGACTGAGGGAGGAAATGGTCAGGTGAGAAAATCGATCAATCCACTACCATTTAATCAAAGCTGTCAGCCGGCTAAGCCTGGAGCTGAACGTGCCGACTGAAAGATCAGCTCGAATTTGAATGACCACGCAGATGTTTGTGGAAAAGGTAATCAGAGCTGAAGAAAGTTGATGCATTAACTTTGAACAGCAGACGTTTGCTCATCGCTGCATGAGCTCGACAAATTCCAAAAGCAAATGATTTGCAAGATGAGAATCCGAGTGCCTGTCAGGGAATCTGGGGGAAAGTTTTGGAGAAGGTTTCTAAACTGAGGGTGGGCTTAGTAAAATAAAGAGAATTAAAAAGAAATAAATGTTACAGGTGGTCAGATTTCTCCCGACTTGTTTGATTCATCGTGATGGAGCCATTATGGTCGGGTTGCCAACTCTGATTGGAGGCATTCCTGGAGGTTTGATCACATGCAGCGCAGGGTCAGAGTGCAGCATACAGTTAGAGTGCAGTGTAGGGTCAGAGTGCAGCGCGGGGTCAGAGTGCAGCATAGGGTCAGAGTGCATTGTACAGTTAGAGTGCAGCGCGGGGTCAGAGTACAGTGTACGGTTAGAGTGCCGTGTAGGGTCAGCGTGCAGCATACAGTTAGATGTGCAGCGCGGGGTCAGAGTGCAGCGCGGGGTCAGAGGGCAGCACAGGGTCAGAGTGCAGTAAACAGTTAGAGTGCAGTGTTGGATCAGAGTGCAGCGAGGGGTCAGAATGCAGCGCGAGATCAGAGTGCAGCGTACGGTTAGAGTGCCATGTAGGGTCAGAGTGCAGCGTGGGGTCAGAGTGCAGTGCAGGGTCAGAGTGCGGCGTGGGGTCAGAGTGCAAACCAGGCTCAGAGTGCAGTGTAAGGTCAGAGTGCAAAACAGGGTCAGAGGGCAGCACAGGGTCAGAGGGCAACACAGGGTCAGAGTTCAGTGCACAGTCAGAGGGCAGCACTAATTCTAAGGGCTACTGATTGGAGAGCAGACTCCATGGCATGTGAGCTTTCAGCTGGTTTCACTTTTATAAACCAGTCAGTTTGCGTTGTATCTGAATTGTATATTGTCTGCAGCGGTCGGTGGGCCATTCAGGGTCGCTGTGACGACCGTCGAATGTTACTATTTAATTAAACCAGACGATGGCTGTGACCAAACGGGTGTGGATGGCTGATGTTACATTGCGGAGAGCTGGGGCTGCCGACAGCTGGTGGGTTTCATTGACGTCTACGAACTGCTCTGTGTGAGTCGAGTCTACAAGTGAAACAATTATGTAAAACATCTTAGCTACTTTCTCCTCCTGTAACAGTGGGCTTTCCATGGATAATTGTATAAACTTGTCTGACCAGCATTGTTCGTTGGATTTCTGACTCTCACTGCATGTTTGATATGCAAATTTTGTCCCATATCACCGGCAAGTGCCATCACAGAAAATGAGCAATGAGAGATGAGGCACCTTTTACTTCAGGAATTAGTTACGTCTCAGAGTTGCATTTGGGACAGTTACAAGGGCTCCAAGTTACAAGAGAAAACTGTATCTCAAAGGGACTGGAACATAAAGAGAAGGAAGTGATGCTTCAGTCATACAGAGCCTTGGTCAGACCCCAACTCGAGTATTGGGCTCAGTCTGGGCACAGCATCTCGGGAAGGATATATTGGTCTTGAAGTGGATGTAGAGCAGGTTCACCAGAATGATACCCAGGCTAAAAGACATTAGGAGGACAAGCTGCATAAACTTGGCGAGTATTCCCTTATGTATAGAAGATTAAGAGGGTGATCTGGTCGAGATGTTTAAAATAGTAACAGGATTTGATAGAGTAGTTACAGTGAAACTATTCCCTCGGGTGGGGCGAGTCCAGAATGTTGGACATCCTGGAGAGATGTATGTTGGACATCTTGGGGAGTTAAGGGTTAACAGTCGAACTTCTTTGTATCTTAAAGCAACAGGCTTTCCAAGATATAGGGCCCGAAATTGGTGAAGGCCCCCGCCCGCCCAAGTGCCGCCCAAAGGACTGCCGATGGCTGCCGAGGTACCTGACGGTATTTTGGGCGGGGTTTTCATCCAAAAGGTCCTTGAAAGGTCGACGGGCGGCAAAAGAGGGACTTAAGCCGCCAATCTGGACAGCAGCTCCCAATCTCGGCGGCAGAGGCGCTTGCCGCCCAAGTGCCGCCGAGGATGGAGTCGGGCCCACGGAGGGTTGAAGACCTGAAAAGGAAAATCACCAAAAAAAAACAAACAATCGGAGCACCTTCGGGGGACCTTTTTTTTCAGCTCTTCATACTCACCGTCGGGGACAGACCAGCCTCCAGCCAGTGGTCCTTCCCCATTCTGCCAGCGACTCCCGCCCGCATCAATATGGCATCTCGGCGGGCGGGAGGTCGGTTGCGCCACTCGGTCGTCGGCTGATGTCAACGGACGGTTCCTGGAGGCTCTCCCCTCCTGCCTGCTCCAGACCAAATGGAAAGTGGCACTGGGCACAACTTCAAGAGGAATATCGGCGGCAGTGGGCGGCAATGGGTGGCAATGGGTGACAATGGGTGGCAATGGGTGGCAATGGGTGGCAATGGGCGGCAGTGGGCAACAATGGGTGGCAATGGGTGACAATGGGTGGCAATGGGTGGCAATGGGCAGCAGTAGGCGGCAATGGGCGGCAATGGGTGACAATGGGTGGCAATGGGTGGCAATGGGCAGCAATGGGTGGCAATGGGCGGCAGTGGGCGACAATGGGTGGCAATGGGTGACAATGGGTGGTAGTAGGCAGCAGTGGGTGGCAATGGGTGGCAATGGGTGACAATGGGTGGCAATGGGTGGCAATGGGCAGCAATGGGTGGCAATGGGCAGCAGTGGGCGACAATGGGTGGCAATGGGTGGCAATGGGTGGCAGTAGGCAGCAGTGGGTGGTAAAGCCATCAATTTCGGGCCCATAAACAGGATGACATTGGCGTGTGGTGAGGCGAACACATGGCTTGTCTTCGGGTATGTAAAGTGCTTGTGTAAGGAAATAAGTAATAAAATGTAATTTTAGTTTTAGGGTAACAAAACAGGGGATAACAATAGATAAAGGAAATCTTGTTTAAGGAAAGTGGTCCTGAGGTAAACAATTGCAAACTGTTTGCATAGACAGTCTGTTTTCAGAGGATTTGGGAACTAGATATGACACTTTGACTGTTTCTTTTGATGTAGTCAAAATACGGTGTATAACGGAACAAGGTTTTCCACAGTTTTTCAGAGTGTACTCGTAAGATACAGAAACTGAATATCCTCTCTGTGTATACAGTTAAAGGCCAATCACCAATAAAGTCTGTTCCGTATACTCCACCACGAAATCTCGTGCTTACTCGAAACATGTTGTTGGGAACCAGAGGAGAAAGGAGGTTGACTGCTAATACAGAGCAAGGCAGCATCATCTAAAAATTAGAGCTGGACCATTCAGGGGTGATGTCAAGGAAGCGTTTCTTCACACAAAGGGTCTTGGGAATTTGGAACTCTCCCCAAACTCTCTCCCCAAAAGGCTGAGGATGCTGGGGTTCAATTTAAATTTCACAAACTGAGCCTGATAGCTCTTTGTTGGTTGAGGATATTAAGGGTTACGGAACTAAGGCGGGTAATGGAGTTAAGATAAGGATCGACCATGATCTAATTGAATGGTGGAACAAGATGGAAGGGCTAAAGGGCCGATTCCTGTTGCTGTGTAGACGTCGCCTTCAATCTCTGTTTTGCTGCCGGTCTGGAGAATCGGACAGGTCAGCTGTGCATTTAGTGCTCACTGAAGCATTGCAAGGAAAAGCAATCAGGCCATCGAAGTGGATAGGTGGACACAGAGAAGGTGCATCGAAGTGACAGCCACAACACAAAGAGACAGGCGACCTTTATTTGTAAACGCCTGTCTGAATTGCTTCATGTGCTTGAACAGATTTAACATTGATTGGGCTGACGTGTGTCGGGTGCCCATACTATGGGACAATAACCACCTCAGGCCCACCAGAGGCAAGGCCGTTTCAGAATTGGGAGGACAGGAACAATCTGAGAAACCATTCCCTTCCACATTCTTACCTGGAAACACGTAGCAGTCACAACACAGAAACAGGCCATTCGGCCCAAACAGTCCTTGTTGGTGAGCAAATAATTCTCGGTATATTTGCCCGTTCTCTTTCCATGTTCCTGTATCCCTTTTTCATTCATCCTGCTATCTAATATTGCACGTTGGTATCATTTGTGTCCCAGCCATTAATCCTAGAAGTGAATTCCACAGCTTCACAACTCTGTGTGTGTGTGTGAAGAAATAGCTCCTGTTCTCTGATCTAAATCTCACACAAATACTCTATCTTCTTTCTGGACCCCTCAACTGCTTCTATCTACTTGGTCCCATCCTTTCGTAATTTAAACACTTCCATCATATCGTCCTGTAATCTGTGTTGTTCAAATGAACAAAGGGCCCTTTGCTGAATCTTGCTGAGATTAGGAAGGGGCTCTGACTTCTGGATTACATTCCTGAATACATCTACATATTTATCCAGTCCACTGCCCAGGGCTGCTGACTGGACTTTTACGCAGTACCGAAACGGCTCTCGTCAAATCACAACTGACCTCCTTTGTGACTGTGACAAAGGTAAACTATCCCTCCTCGTCCTTCTCAACCGGTCTGCCTCCTTTGACACGGTTGATCACTCCATCCTCCTCCAACGCCCCTCCACCATTGTCCAGCTGGGTGGGACTGCACTCGCCTGGTTCCATGCTTACCTATCTAATCGTAGCCAGAGAATCACCTGCAACAGCTTCTCTTCCCGCCCCGCATCGTTACCTCTGGTGTCCCCCAAGGATCTATCCTTGGCCCCCTCCTGTTTATCATCTGCATGTTGCCCCTCGGTGACATCATCGGAAAACACAGCGTCAGTTTCCACATGTACGCTGATGGCACCCGGCTCTACCTCAATATCACTTCCCTCGACCCCTCCTCGGTCTCTAAATTGTCAGACTGCTTGTCCAACATCCAGTTCTGGATGAACAGAAATTTTCTCCAATTAAATATTGGGAAGACTGAAGCCATTGTCTTTGGTCCCCGCCACAAACTGTGTTCCCTAGTCACCGACTCCATTCCTCTCGCTAGCATCTGTCCGAGGCTGAACCACACTGTTCGTAACCTAGGTGTCACATTTGACCCTGAAATGAACTTCCGTCCACATATCTGCAACATAACTAAAACCGCCCATTTCCACCTCCGTAACATTGCCCAATCTCCCCCCCCGCCTCAGCTCATCTGCTGCTAAAACCCTCATCCATGCCTTTGTTCCTTCGAGACTTGACTATTCCAACGCACTCCTGGCTGGCCTCCCACATTCTACCCTATGTAAACTTGAGGTCATCCAAAACTCGGCTGCCCATGTCCTAACTCGCACCAAGTCCCGCTCACCCATCACCCATGTGCTCGTTGACCTACATTGGCTCCCAATTAAACAACGCCTCAGCGCCTCCCCTATTCAGGCCCCGGTTAAAATGTCACTGGGGGCCCACTGATGTCACAGGACCCCAATTAGCATTTCTGCACGAGGCCCCTGCCTGGGTCCGGTGGACACCTCCTCGATCCGCAAAACTGACGGTGTTAAAATGGCGGGAAGGGAGCAGCAACTGGAGCGGCGTCTATCTCGCTCGGTGAGGGGACTTCAAATTCCCGCCCCTCACGGGCACAGCGGGCGGTGGAAAGATCCAAAGATCGGGCAAGATTCAGACATAAGAAGAAAAAACTCCAAAGGTTTCTCAGAAAGCGGATCGAAGAACAAAATGCCGCCGAGAGCTTAGAACAACACAAGGAGGAAGATGGATGGATGAGCTGAGCAGAGGAACTCCCTGTGAGACACACTACCTGAGATTTAATATTGGGGGGCGCGAATTATCTATCGCCGGCGGATTTACGTTTGCAGCTCCTGGTAGAAAAGCCGCAAAAACACAACAACAACAACTTGTATTTATATAGTGCCTTTAACGTAGGAAAACATCCCAAGCTGTTCACAGCAGTGTTATAAGACAAAATCGGCGCAGTCCCAGCTTGCAAGACCATCAGCAGGCCGGGGCCATTGGAGGGAGCAGCGCGTACTGCTGCAGGAGGGGCTGGCTGCGACAGGCACAGCAGGAGGGGCGAAGGAATGGCAAGAGTTTGTAGAAGGAAGTGACCAAGGCCCAGGAGAGGCCTGAGTTCAGGGCTCAGAAGAGCCGAGGACCCAGGGGCAGCACGGACCAGCCCACACAGTGATATGTGCGCGCACTAGGTCCGTGCAGCAGAGCTGGTCTCCAGTCGTCCTGGTTAACCCTTACCACTGGACCAAGACCTAGCTCTGTCAAGCCCGTGTGGTGGCTGGTGTGCAACGGTCACCCCACGTTAAAAAAATCCAAGCACAGGCATCTTCCACCCTTCAGGATGTAGTTCAGGACCGGGAATATTAGGTCCTTCATTGGAACACCTGTGAACTCATCCTTTTTGGCGTGGAAGCAAGTCATCCCCGTCTTGAGGGACTGCCTACGATGATGATGAAGACAAAAAATAAATTTGACACTGAGCCACATAAGAAGAAATTACAACAGATGAACAAAAGCTTGGTCAAAGGGGTAGGTTTTAAGAAGCACTGGAGTAGTCAAGTCTAGAGGTAACAGAGGCATGGATGAGGGTTTCAGCAGCGGAAGATGGTATAAAGAGTGTCCCAGTCCAATTATCCCCCAGCCGTTCAACAATAACCACATTGACTCCTCTGTGTGAGATGCCTCAGGAGATTTACCACTCATTCACAACAGCTAACATCTCAATTTGCAAACAATTCTCTTCTGTTTTTGTCAGTAAGTGTGCGGTATAAGTCACAGCACCTAACCCCGTGTTTGATGCATAACCTTATAATGGGACCTCCTTTCTTGTAACCATGTGTCGTAACCATGGAGATTTTTTTATCAATCAGCAGCTCTTTTTTTTTTGCTGAAATCTTTATAGAGGCTGATTTTCTGATTGAAAAGTGCTTCATTAGATGGTACATCACATTGAAGCAAATTTCAGAAGAGAGTTAGCATTCTCATAGAAACCTCAGATCTGCTTCTGGCTGTGGGGTTTCAGACTTCAAAACAAATTTGCTTCTTTTGAAAGCTGGTTGCAGACTGTCAGAGGGAATTGTGTATCCAAAAAACTTCGGGAGTTGTGATTTGCACTTTGCCTTTATTATGCCTCCGGCTTTTCTCTGAAGTAACTTCATGTTCCGTGCGGCTCTAAAAGCTAAAATCTCACCGGCTGTCACCTGCTCTCCCTGGAGTCCGTCCAGGATCTCACGGACTCTTTGCCAAACTACTTCCCACTCTGATGAGATTGCCAATGGCGTGCGTGTGAATCTCTGTTAACCGCTGGGATTAGCTTCTCCTCAGCAACTTCCCCTCAGCAAAGGCCATTGGCCACAGTTGGCTTATCGTCAAGGGTCGAGAAGAAGTCTGCGTTGGCCCATTTCTCCGCAATCTGCTCAGTTGTCGGCCCTTTGAGCAGCATTGTCGATATGTCCTGAGGTCTTTGTGATCCGTGATCCACACACAGACTGATGGCACACAGCGTCAACACAGGATGAGCCCAAGTCTACTGACCACAGTATTCGTCGATTATGAGGCAGGTAAGACTATTGCACACAGACACATCATTTATATAGATAGAGGCATTGCATTTATATAGGTAGGGACATTGCAAAGGACATTGGGCTGGATTCCCTTCGGGTGCGATGGCAGTGGGGGGAGAATGAGGGAAAATTCGTCAGTGAGGCCCACTGTGACTTCACTACCCGTGCCTGCATTCCCGCCCAGCCTACAGCTGGACACTCCTTCCCGAGCCGCTGCTTGCAAATAGCAATGGGCGAGGATGGGGCCCGACTGACTGGTTGATTTCCCCTCCCCCACGTCCCCTCAGGGAAATGTAGCAGTAGGTACCAGAACATGGTGGTAACGGCCCACATTGGCTCCTGGTCCGGCAACGCCTCGATTTTAAAATTCTCAACCTCGGGTTCAAATCCCTCCGTGGCCTCCTCCAGCCCGACAAACATCCAGGATCTCTGCACTCCTGCATCTCTGGCCTCGTGTGCATCCATCACATCCTTCGCTCCATCATTGGCAGCACCACCTTCAGCTGCCTTTTTTAAAAATTCGGTCCTGGGGATGTGGGCGTCGCTGGCAAGGCCGGCATTTATTGCCATCCCCTAATTACCCCGGAGAAGATGGTGGTGAGCCGCCTTCTTGAATCGCTGCAGTCCATGTGGTGAAGGTACTTCCAGGAGGGAGTTCCAGGATTTTGACCCGGCGACGATGAAGGAACAGCCGATATATTTCCAAGTCAGGATGGTGTGTGACTCAGAGGGGAACGTGGAGGTGGTGGTGTTCCCATGCGCTTGCTGCCCTTGTCCTTCTAGGTGGTAGAGGTCACGGGTTTGCCGAAGAAGCCTTGGTGAGTTGCTGCAGTGCAGCCTGTAGATGGTACACACTGCAGCCACGGTGCGCCGGTGGTGGAGGGAGTGAATGTTTAAGGTGGCGGATGAGGTGCCAATCAAGCGGGCTGCTTTGTCCTGGATGGTGTCGAGCTTCTTGAGTGTAATTGGAGCTGCACTCATCCAGGCAAGTGGAGAGTATTCCATCACACTCCTGACTTGTAGATGGTGGAAAAGCTTTGGGGAGTCAAGAGGTGAGACACTCGTCACAGAATACCCAGCCTCTGACCTGCTCTTATAGCCTCAGTATTTATATGGCTGGTCCAGTTAAGTTTCTGGTCAATGGTGAACCCCAGGATGTTGATGGTGGGGGATTCGGCGATGGTAATGCCATTGAATATCAAGGGGAGGTGGTTAGACTCCTGCTTGTTGGAGATGGTCATTGTGTGGTGCAAATGTAGCTTGCCACTTATCAGCCCAAGCCCGAATGTTATCCAGGTCTTGCTGCATGCGGGCACGGACTGCTTCATTATCTGAGGAGTTGCGAATGGAACTGAACACTGTGCAATCATCAGCGAACATCCCCACTTCTGACCTTATGATGGAGGGAAGGTCATTGATGAAGCAGCTGAAGATGGTTGGACCTAGGACACTGCCCTGAGGAACTCCTGCAGCGATGTCCTGGGGTTGTGATGATTGACCTCCAACCACCACAACCATCTTCCTTTGTGCTAGGTATGACTCCAGCCAGTGGAGAATTTTCCCTTTGATTCCCAGTGATATCAGTTTTACTAGGGTTCCTTGATGTCACACTTGGTTAAATACTGCCTTAATATCGAGGGCAGTCACTCTCATCTCATCTCTGGAATTCAGCTCTTTTGTCCATGTTTGAACCAAGGATGTAATGAGGTCTGGAGCCGAGTGGTCCTGGCAGAACCCAAACTGAGCATCGATGAGCGGGTTATTGGTGAGTAAGTGCCATTTGATAGCACTGTCGATGACACCTTCCATCACTATGCTGATGATTGAGAGTAGACTGATGGGGCGGTAATTGGCTGGATTGGATTTGTCCTGCTTTTTGTGGACAAGGCGTACCTGGGCAATTTTCCACATTGTTGGGTAGATGCCAGTGTTGTAGTTGTGCTGGAACAGCTTGGCTAGAGGCGCGGCTAGTTCTGGAGCACAAGTCTTCAGCACAACAGTTGGGATTAATTGTTCAATGGTCTACCACCATTCACGACTGGATGTGGCAGGACTGCGGAGCTTTGATCTGATCTGTTGATTGTGTGCCCTGTCTATAGCATGCTGCTTCTGCTGCTTAGCATGCATATAGTCCTGTGTTGCAACTTCCCCAGGTTGGCACATCATTTTTAGGTATGCCTGGTGCTGCTCCTGGCATGTTCTTCTGCAATCCTCATTGAACCAGGGTTGGTCCCCTGGCTTGATGGTAATGGTGGAGTGAGGGATATGCCGGGCCATGAGCTTACAGATTGTGGTGGAATACAATTCTGCTGCTGCTGATGGCTCACAGCGCCTCATGGATGCCCAGTTTTGAGCTGCTGGATCTGTTCTGAATCTATTCCATTTAGCACGGTGGTAGTGCCACACAACACGTTGGAGGTTGTCCTCAGTGTAAAGATGGAACTTTGTCTCCACAATGACTGTGCGGTGGTCACTGCTACCATTATGTCATGGACAGATGCATTTGCGACAGGTAGATTGATGAGGACAAGGTCAAGTAGGTTTTTCCTTCGTGTCTAGGCTCTAAGCTCTCTGGAATTCCTTCCCCAAACCTCTCCACCTCTCTCTCCTCCTTCAACAAGGCTGCTTAAAACCTACCTCTCTGACCCAGCATTTTCCCACTTATCCTAACGTCTCCTTCTGTGGCTTGGTATCAATGTTCTGTGCGTCTGACCATGCTTCTGTGAAGCGCCCTCATGCATTTTACTGCGTTAAAGGTGCTATATAAATGCAAGGTGTATATGTTCTTAAACAAAAACAAGACATGCTCGGAAACACTCGGCAGGTCAGGCAGCATCTGTGGAGGAAACATGTGTCACAGTGTCGCAGGAGCAAAACTTCATCGAGGCCAGATTCCGAAGCATCGACTGTCACGCTTTCACCACGGATTCTACTGAACCTGCCCAGTGTTTCCGCCATTTTCTGCTCTTTGTTGTAGATCAACAATATCTAGTTATCCATTCACTTGTGCGCACTCAGGAGAAAGTCCCTTCTGTCAGAATCAGACCTGAGTCATTTGTAGCACATTTCAACTCTTAGCAACACATCCTTCTTTACAAAGCTGTTTGCCACCGAGGTGGTACACAGGGAGGGGGGGGGGGGGGGGGAGAGTGGCATTGAGGGGAAGACAAGAGTAATAGGTTTCTGATTATCTTGTCACACATCTTACTGTGAAAACAAGCTGCTTCTGACAGTTTGGAAAATCTTGGACAAATTGGACCGCTGTTCCCAATTTATCCATCGTCAGGTCCCTTTCTCTGCGATCCCCACGCTCATCAAATAATCATTAAGCTGACAGAAATTACTTGGCGTCAGCGCACTGTGGTCACGATTCGGCCCAACTTCTGGTTTAGGCTGATATTTGTAATTCACGCTTATACATTAGCCTTCAAAAGTAGAAGTGGGGGAAACCCAGTATATCCGAGTATACCCACCGCTCAATGCCCAGTATACCCGCTCAATGCCCAGTATACCAACTCAATGCCCAATATACCTATTCAATGCCTAGTATACCCACTCAATGCCCAGTATACCTACTCCATGCCCAGTAAATCCACCGCTCAATGCCTAGTCTACCCACTCAATACCCAGTATACCCTCTCAATGCCCAGTATATACACAGCACAGTGCCCAATATACCCACTCAATGCCAGTATATCCACTCAATGCCCAGTATACACAATCAATGCCCAAGATACCCACTCAGTTCCCAGTATATCTGCTCAATGCCCAGTATACCCTCCGCTCAATGCCCAGTATATCCACCGCTCAATGCCCAGTTTACCCGCTCAATGCTCAATATACCCGCTCACTGCCCAGTATACTCACTCAATACCCAAGATACCCTCTGCACAATATCCAGTATATCTATTCAATGCCTAGTATACCCTCTCAATGCCCAGTATATACACAACAAAGTGTCCAGTATACCCGCTCAATGCCCAGTATACCCACTCAATGCCCAATATACCCACTCAATGCCCAGGATACCCACTCCATGCCCAGTAAACCCGTTCAATGCCCAGTATACCTGCTTAATGCCCAGTATACCCTCTGCTCAATGCCCAGTATACCCACTCAATGCCCAGTTTTCCCTCTGCTCAATGCCCAGTATAGCCACTCAGTGCCCAGTATACCCACCGCTCAATACCCAGTATACCCGCTTAATGCCCAGTATACTCACTCAATGCGCAGTATACCCTCCGCTCAATGCACAGTTTACGTGTTCAATACCCAGTATACTGGCTCAATGCCCAGTATACCGGCTCAATGCCTAGTATACCAACTCAATGTCCAGTATACATACTCGATGCCCAGTATACCCACTCAATGCCCAGTATACCCACTCAATGCCCAGTATACCCACTCAATGCCCAGTATATCCACTCAATACCCAGTATATACACAGCGCAATGTCCAGTGTACCCACTTAATGCCCAGTATATACATAGTGCAATGCCCAGTATACCCACTCAGTGGCCAGTATGCCCACTCAATGTCCAGTATACCCTCAGCTCAATATCCAGTGTACCCACTTAATGCCCAGTGTACCCATTCAATGCCCAGTATACCTACTCAATGCCCAGTATACCTGCTCAATGCCCAGTATACCCACTCAATGTCCAGCATACCCGCCGCTCAATGCTCAGGATACCCGCTCAATGCCCAGTATACCCGCTCAATGCCCAGTATACTCACTCAATGCGCAGTATACCCTTCGCTCAATGCACAGTTTACGTGTTCAATACCCAGTATACTGGCTCAATGCCCAGTATACCGGCTCAATGCCTAGTATACCAACTCAATGTCCAGTATACATACTCAATGCCCAGTATACCCACTCAATGCCCAGTATACCCACTCCATGCCGAGTATATCCGCTCAATGCTCAGTATACCCACTCAATGCCCAGTATACCCACTCAATGCTCAGTATACCCACTCAATGCCCAGTATACCCACTCAATGCCCAGTATACCCACTCAATACCCAGTATATACACAGCGCAATGTCCAGTGTACCCACTTAATGCCCAGTATACCCACTCAATACCCAGTATACCCTCTCAATGCCCAGTATATACATAGTGCAATGCCCAGTATACCCACTCAGTGGCCAGTATGCCCACTCAATGCCCAGTATACCCTCAGCTCAATATCCAGTGTACCCACTTAATGCCCAGTGTACCCATTCAATGCCCAGTATACCCACTCAATGCCCAGTATTCCTGCTCAATGCCCAGTATACCCACTCAATGTCCAGCATACCCGCTGCTCAATGCTCAGGATACCCGCTCAATGCCCAGTATACCTGCTCAATGCTCATTATGCTCACTCAATGCCCAATATACCCACCGCTCAATGTTAAATCTTGAGAGATTTGAGATGTTCTTGCAGTTGTTCTGTATTTCTTATTTTACCTTTCCAAGAAGTTTATGATCACCCCACGATAAACGACTCACTGTATTATATCACCGTTAGATTATTGATTTGTTTGCTGTTTATTTAGTAATGCAACTCAGATTTTATAGTTAGAATCTTAGAAATTTACAGCACGGAAGGAGGCCCGTCGTGTCCGTGCCGGCCGACAAAGAGGCTATCCAGCCGAATCCCACTTTCCAGCTCTTGGTCCGTAACCCTGCATGTTACGGCACTCCAGGTGCACATCCAAGTACTTTTTAAATGTGCTGAGGGTTTCTGCCTCCACCACCCTTTCAGACCCGCACAACCCTCTGGGTGAAGAAATTTCCTCTCAAATCCCCTCTAAGCCTCCTACCAATTACTTTAAATCTATGCCCCCTGGTTGTTGACTCCTCAGCTAAGGGAAATAGATCCTTCCTATCCACTCTATCCAGGCCCCTCATAATTTTATACAACTCAATTAGGTCTCCACTCAGCCTCCTCTGTTCTAGGGAAAACAAACTCAGCCTATCCAATTTTCCTCATAGCTAAAATTCTCCTGTCCAGGCAACCTCCTCGTCAATCTCCTCTGTACCCTCTCTAGTGCAATCACATCTTTCCTGTAATGTGGTGACCAGAACTGCATGCAGTACAACAGAACAGTTTAATGAAGGTCTTTCATGAGTCTTTATTCATTAGCTTATGACGGCGTAAGATAAATACTTGAAATGGAAAATTTGCAGGGCAGGGGAGTGGGAATAATTGGATAGCTTGGGCACGGGCCCAATGGCTTGAATGGGGCTGGCTGCTGGTTAACCTGAGAGTGTTAGGGAAACATTTCCTACTGATGCAAGCAACAATAGACACTCGTGAAAGCTTGGGGAGTTGGGAGTCACCCACAGCAGTGGCCCCAAACACCAGAGCCATGGCAAGGGTTGGACAGATCACAAGAAACCTGACAGATGGCATTGATGTGCTGAGTCTTCGAGAGTGCTTGTGACAAGCTGCTTCGGTTTGATGTGTCCAACTGCACTGTTTGTGTCACAGGAACAGTTGCCTTTGAAGGGGAGGCCCTCCTGTTAAACTATCGGGCTCCGGTGCAGTGAGAGCTGACTGCTCGGTGATTTCGGGTTGATCCTTACCTCACGAAGTCAGCAGTTTTTCAAACTCTTGTTTGTCGAGTGATTCAAACCACCCTACTTCAAAAGGAAAATTACATAAGATGCCAGGCTCCCAACAAAACGTCAGAGCTGATAATTGCACCACAAAGACAGAAAGAAGCAGCTCCAGAAAATATCAATCAACTCGGCAAGTCTGATGTCCTTGGCTGAGGGAATTACCACAAGCTTTATGCTTGGTTACATTTCTTCATTCACTGTACCTGTTCCGCAAGAACAATACTTGATGTTTTGTGCAATTAGTGCACCCAGGATGCAGAGGTCAGCGGGCATCACAGGGTTTGCAGCCCAGTCAGCGATCCATGCTCACAGCTATCCTCGCACTTTACCCTTGGAGATTCATGGAAAGAAGTGCAAGGTTTTACAGATCAATAAACGTTTGACAGCACAACATGATCATTCCAGCCATGGCCATACGCAGCTTTAGACCAACAGAGTCTCTGTACCCCAACCAACTCCCCACCCCCTCACACACACTGTACCCCAACCAACTCCCCACCCCCTCACACACACTGTACCCCAACCAACTCCCCACCCCCTCACACACACTGTACCCCAACCAACTCCCCACAACCTCACATACACTGTACCCCAACCAACTCCCCACAACCTCACACACACTGTACCCCAAACAACTCCCCACCCCCTCACACACACTGTACCCCATCCAACTCCCCACCCCCTCACACACACTGTACCCCAACCAACTCCCCACAACCTCACACACACTGTACCCCAACCAACTCCCCACCCCCTCACACACAATGTACCCCAACCAACTCCCCACCCCCTCACACACACTGTACCCCAACCAACTCCCCACCCCCTCACACACACACTGTACCCCATCCAACTCCCCACCCCCTCACACACACTGTACCCCAACCAACTCCCCACCCCCTCACACACACTGCATCCCATCCAACTCCCCGCCTCCTCACACACACACTGTACCCCATCCAACTCCCCACCCCCTCACACACACACTGTACCCCATCCAACTCCCCACCCCCTCACACACACTGTACCCCAACCAACTCCCCACCCCCTCACACACACTGTACCCCAACCAACTCCCCACCCCCTCACACACACACTGTACCCCATCCAACTCCCCACCCCCTCACACACACTGTACCCCAACCAACTCCCCACCCCCTCACACACACTGTACCCCATCCAACTTTCCACCCCCTCACACACACTGTACCCCAACCAACTCCCCACAACCTCACACACACTGTACCCCAACCAACTCCCCACCCCCTCACACACACTGTACCCCAACCAACTCCCCACAACCTCACACACACTGTACCCCATCCAACTCCCCACCTCCTCACACACACTGTACCCCAACCAACTCCACACAACCTCACATACACTGTACCCCAACCAACTCCCCACAACCTCACACACACTGTACCCCAACCAACTCCCCACAACCTCACACACACTGTACCCCAACCAACTCCCCACAACCTCACACACACTGTACCCCAACCAACTCCACACAACCTCACATACACTGTACCCCGACCAACTCCCCACCCCCTCACACAAACTGTACCCCAACCAACTCCCCACAACCTCACACACACTGTACCCCATCCAACTCCCCACCTCCTCACACACACACTGTACCCCATCCAACTCCCCACCCCCTCACACACACTGCATCCCATCCAACTCCCCACCTCCTCACACACACTGTACTCCATCCAACTCCCCACCCCCTCACACACACTGCATCCCATCCAACTCCCCACCCTCAAACACACTGTGCCCCATCCAACTCCCCACCTCCTCACACACACTGTATGCCATCCAACTCCCCACCCTCTCACACACACACTGTACCCCATCCAACTCCCCACCCTCTCACACACACTGTATACCATCCAACTCCCCACCCCCTCACACACACTGTACCCCATCCAACTCCCCACCCCTTCACACACACTGTACCCCATCCAACTCCCCACCCCCTCAAACACACTGCATCCCATCCAACTCCCCACCCTCAAACGCACTGTGCCCCATCCAACTCCCCACCTCCTCACACACACACTGTACCCCATCCAACTCCCCACCCTCTCACACACACTGTATACCATCCAACTCCCCACCCCCTCACACACACTGTACCCCATCCAACTCCCCACCCCCTCACACACACTGTACCCCATCCAACTCCCGACCCCTTCACACACACTGTACCTCATCCAACTCCACACCCCCTCACACACACTGTACCCCATCCAACTCCCCACCCCCTCACACACACACTGTACCCCATCCAACTCCCCACCCCCTCACACACACTGTACCCCATCCAACTCCACACCCCCTCACACACACTGTACCTCATCCAACTCGCCACTCTCACAGAAACTGTACCCCATCCAACTACCCACCCGCTCATACACACACTGTACCCTATCCAACTCCACAGCCTCACACACACACTGTATCCCATCCAACTCCCCACCCCCTCACACACACACTGTACCCCATCCAACTCCCCACCCCCTCACACACACTGTACCCCATCCAACTCCCCACCCCCCCTCACACACTGCACCCCATCCAACTCCACACCCTCACACACACACTGTACCCCATCCAACTCCCCACCCCCTCACACACACTGTACCCCATCCAACTCCCCACCCTCACACACACACACTGTACCACATCCAACTCCACACCCCCTCACACACACTGTACCCCATCCAACTCCCCACCCCCTCACACACACTGTGCCCCATCCAATTCCCCACCCTCACACACACAATGTACCCCATCCAACTCCCCACCCCCTCACACACACTGTACACCATCCAATTCCCCACCCCCTCATACACTGTACCCCATCCAACTCCCCACCCCCTCACACACACTGTACACCATCCAATTCCCCACCCCCTCATACACTGTACCCCATCCAACTCCCCAACCCCTCACACACACACTGTACCCCATCCAACTCCCCACCCCCTCACACACACTGTACCCCAACCAACTCCCCACCCCCTCACACACACTATACCCCATCCAAATCCTCACCCTCACACACACACTGTAACCCATTCAACTCCCCACCCCCTCACACACACTGTACCCCATCCAACTCCCCACCCGCTCACACACACACTGTACCCCATCCAAATCCCCACCCCCACACACACACACTGTACCCCATCCAACTCCCCACCCCCTCACACACACTGTACCCCATCCAACTCCCCACCCGCTCACACACACATGATACCCCATCCAACAACCCACCCTCTCACACACAGTGTACTGCATCCAAATCCCCACCCCCACACACACACTATGTACCCCATCCAACTCCCCATCCACTTTCACAGACTGTACCCCATCCAACTCCCCACCCCCTCACACACACTATACCCCATCAACTCCCCACCCCCTCACACACACTGTACCCCATCCAAGTCCACACCCCCTCACACACACACTGTACCCCATCCAACTCCCCACCCCCTCTCACACACTGTACCTCATCCAACGCCCCAACCCCTCACACACACTGTACCCCATCCATCACTCCACCCCCTCACACACACTGTACCCCAGCCAACTCCTCACCTCTCACACTCAATGTACAGCATCCAACTCCCCACCATCACACACACACCATACCCGATCCAACTCCCTAATCCCTCACACACACTGTACCCCATCAACTCCCCACCCCCTCACACAAACTGTACCCCATCCAACTCCCCACCCTCACACACACTGAACCCCATGCAACTGCCCACGCCCTTACACACACACTGTACCCCATCCAACTCCCCACCCCGTCACACACACTGTACCCCATCCAACTCCCCACCCTCACACACACTGAACCCCATGCAACTGCCCACGCCGTCACATACACACTGTACCCCATCCAACTCCCCACCCCCTCACACACACTGTACCCCATCCAACTCCCACACCCTCACACACACTGTACCCCATCCAACTCCCACACCCTCACACACACTGTACCCCATCCAACTCCCCAACTCCCATCACACACACTGTACCTCATCCAACTCCCCAACCCCTCACACACTCTGTATCCCATCCAACTCCCCACGCCCTCACACACACTGTACCCCATCCAACTCCCCACCCTCACACACACTGTACCCCATCCAACTCCCTAACCCCTCACACACACTGTGCCCCATCCAACTCCCCACCCTCACACACACACTGTACCCTGTCCAACTCCCCACCCCCTCACACACACTGTACCCCATCCAATTCCCCACCCCCTCACACACACTGTACCCCATTCAACTCCCCACCCTCACACACACTGAACCCCATCCAACTCCCCACCCTCACACACACACTGTACCCCATTCAAATCCCCACCCTCACACACACACTGTACCCCATCCAACTCCCCACCCCCTCACACACACTCTACCCCATCAACTCCCCACCCCTCATACACACTGTACCCCATCCAACTCCCCAGCCCCACACACACACTGTACCCCATCCAACTCCCCACCCCCTCACACACACTGTACCCCATCCAACTCCCCACTGCCTCACACACACAGCACCCCATCCAACTCCCCACTGCCTCACACACACTGTACCCCATCCAACTCCCTACCCCCTCACACACACACTGTACCCCATCCAAATCCCCACCCTCACACACACACTGTACCCCATCCAACTCCCCACCCGGTCACACACACTGCACCCTATCCAACTCCCCACACTCACACACACACTGTACCCCATCCAACTCCCCAACCCTCACACACACACTGTACCCCATGCAACTCCCCACCCCCTCACACATACTGTATCCCATCCAACTCCCCACCCCCTCACACACACTGTACCCCATCCAACTCCCCACCCGCTCACACACACTGTACCCCGTCCAACTCCCCACCTCTTCACACACACTGCACCCCATCCAATTCCCCACCCCCTCACACACACTGTACCCCATTCAACTCCCCACCCTCACACACACTGAACCCCATCCAACTCCTCACCCTCACACACACTGTACCCCATCCAAATCCCCACCCTCACACACACACTGTACCCCATCCAACTCCCCACCCCCTCACATACACTCTACCCCATCAACTCCCCACCACCTCATACACACTGTACCCCATCCAACTCCACACCCACTCGCACACACACTGTACCACATCCAACTCCCCAGCCCCACACACACACTGTACCCCATCCAACTCCCCACCCCCTCACACACACTGTACCCCATTCAACTCCCCACCCTCACACACACTATACCCCATCCAACTCCCCACCCTCACATACACACTGTACCCCGTCCAGCTCCCCACCCCCTCACACACACTGTACCCCATCCAATTCCCCACCCCCTCACACACACTGTACCCCATCCAATTCCCCATCCCGTCACACACACTGTACCCCATCCAACTCCCCACTGCCTCACACACACAGCACCCCATCCAACTCCCCACTGCCTCACACACACTGTACCCCATCCAACTCACTACCCCCTCACACACACACTGTACCCCATCCAAATCCCCACCCTCACACACACACTGTACCCCATCCAATTCCCCACCCCATCACACACACTGTACCCTATCCAACTCCCCACACTCACACACACACTGTACCCCATCCAACTCCCCAACCCTCACACACACACTGTACCCCATGCAACTCCCCACCCCCTCACACACACTGTACCCCATCCAAATACTCACGCTCACACACACACTGTAACCCATTCAACTCCCCACCCCCTCACACACACTGTACCCCATCCAAATCCCCACCCCCACACACACACACTGTACCCCATCCAACTCCCCACCCGCTCACACACACACTGTACCCCATCCAACTCCCCACTGCCTCACACACACAGCACCCCATCCAACTCCCCACTGCCTCACACACACTGTACCCCATTCAACTCCCCACCCTCACACACACTGAACCCCATCCAACTCCCCACCCTCACACACACACTGTACCCGATCCAAATCCCCACCCTCACACACACACTGTACCCCATCCAACTCCACACCCCCTCACACACACTCTAACCCCATCAACTCCCCACCCCCTCATACACACTGTAACCCATTCAACTCCCCACCCCCTCACACACACTGTACCCCATCCAAATCCCCACCCGCTCACACACACACTGTACCCCATCCAACTCCCCACCCCGTCACACACACTGTACCCTATCCAACTCCCCACACTCACACACACACTGTACCCCATCCAACTTCCCACCCTCACATACACACTGTACCCCGTCCAACTCCCCACCCCCTCACACACACTGTACCCCATCCAATTCCCCACCCCCTCACACACACTGTACCCCATTCAACTCCCCACCCTCACACACACTGAACCCCATCCAACTCCCCACCCTCACACACACACTGTACCCCATCCAAATCCCCACCCTCACACACACACTGTACCCCATCCAACTCCCCACCCCCTCACATAGACTCTACCCCATCAACTCCCCACCCTCACACACACTGAACCCCATCCAACTCCCCACCCTCACACACACACTGTACCCCATCCAATTCCCCACCCCCTCACACACACTGTACCCCATCCAATTCCCCATCCCGTCACACACACTGTACCCCATCCAACTCCCCACTGCCTCACACACACAGCACCCCATCCAACTCCCCACTGCCTCACACACACTGTACCCCATCCAACTCACTACCCCCTCACACACACACTGTACCCCATCCAAATCCCCACCCTCACACACACACTGTACCCCATCCAATTCCCCACCCCATCACACACACTGTACCCTATCCAACTCCCCACACTCACACACACACTGTACCCCATCCAACTCCCCAACCCTCACACACACACTGTACCCCATGCAACTCCCCACCCCCTCACACACACTGTACCCCAACCAACTCCCCACCCCGTCACACACACTGTACCCCATCCAAATACTCACCCTCACACACACACTGTAACCCATTCAACTCCCCACCCCCTCACACACACTGTACCCCATCCAAATACTCACCCACACACACACACTGTACCCCATCCAACTCCCCACCCGTTCACACACACTGTACCCCATCCAACTCCCCACCCCCTCACACACTGTACCCCATCCAACTCCCCACCCCGTCACACACACTGTACCCTATCCAACTCCCCACACTCACACACACACTGTACCCCATCCAACTCCCCAGCCCTCACACGCACACTGTACCCCATGCAACTCACCACCCCCTCACACATACTGTATCCCATCCAACTCCCCACCCCCTCACACACACTGTACCCCATCAACTCCCCACCCCCTCACACACACTGTACCCGATCCATCACCCCACCATCACAACACACTGTACCCCATCCATCACCACACCCCTTCACACACACTGTACCCCATCAAATCCCCACCCCCTCACACACACTGTACCCCATCCAACTCCCCACCCTCACACACACACTGTACCCCATCCAACTCCCCACCCCATCACACACACACTGTACCCCATCCAACTCCCGACCCCCTCACACACACAGAACCCCATGCAACTGCCCACGCCCTTACACACACACTGTACCCCATCCAACTCCCCACCCCGTCACACACACTGTACCCCATCCAACTCCCCACCCTCACACACACTGAACCCCATGCAACTGCCCACGCCGTCACATACACACTGTACCCCATCCAACTCCCAAACTCCCATCACACACACTGTACCTCATCCAACTCCCAAACTCCCATCACACACACTGTATCCCATCCAACTCCCCACCCCCTCACACACACTGTACCTGATCCAAATCCCTACCCCCTCACACACACTGTACCCCATCCAACTCCCCACCCTCACACACACACTGTACCCCATCCAACTCCCCACCCCCTCACACACACTCTACCCCATCAACTCCCCACCCCCTCACACACACACTGTACCCCATCCAAATCCCCACCCTCACACACACACTGTACCCCATCCATCACCCCACCCCCTCACACACACTGTACCCCATCAACTCCCCACCCCCTCACACACACTGTACCCGATCCATCACCCCACCATCACAACACACTGTACCCCATCCATCACCCCACCCCCTCACACACACTGTACCCCATCAACTCCCCACCCCCTCACACACACTGTACCCCATCCAATTCCCCACCCCCTCACACACACTGTACCCCATCCAATTCCCCATCCCGTCACACACACTGTACCCCATCCAACTCCCCACTGCCTCACACACACAGCACCCCATCCAACTCCCCACTGCCTCACACACACTGTACCCCATCCAACTCACTACCCCCTCACACACACACTGTACCCCATCCAAATCCCCACCCTCACACACACACTGTACCCCATCCAATTCCCCACCCCATCACACACACTGTACCCTATCCAACTCCCCACACTCACACACACACTGTACCCCATCCAACTCCCCAACCCTCACACACACACTGTACCCCATGCAACTCCCCACCCCCTCACACACACTGTACCCCATCCAAATACTCACGCTCACACACACACTGTAACCCATTCAACTCCCCACCCCCTCACACACACTGTACCCCATCCAAATCCCCACCCCCACACACACACACTGTACCCCATCCAACTCCCCACCCGCTCACACACACACTGTACCCCATCCAACTCCCCACTGCCTCACACACACAGCACCCCATCCAACTCCCCACTGCCTCACACACACTGTACCCCATTCAACTCCCCACCCTCACACACACTGAACCCCATCCAACTCCCCACCCTCACACACACACTGTACCCGATCCAAATCCCCACCCTCACACACACACTGTACCCCATCCAACTCCACACCCCCTCACACACACTCTAACCCCATCAACTCCCCACCCCCTCATACACACTGTAACCCATTCAACTCCCCACCCCCTCACACACACTGTACCCCATCCAAATCCCCACCCGCTCACACACACACTGTACCCCATCCAACTCCCCACCCCGTCACACACACTGTACCCTATCCAACTCCCCACACTCACACACACACTGTACCCCATCCAACTTCCCACCCTCACATACACACTGTACCCCGTCCAACTCCCCACCCCCTCACACACACTGTACCCCATCCAATTCCCCACCCCCTCACACACACTGTACCCCATTCAACTCCCCACCCTCACACACACTGAACCCCATCCAACTCCCCACCCTCACACACACACTGTACCCCATCCAAATCCCCACCCTCACACACACACTGTACCCCATCCAACTCCCCACCCCCTCACATAGACTCTACCCCATCAACTCCCCACCCTCACACACACTGAACCCCATCCAACTCCCCACCCTCACACACACACTGTACCCCATCCAATTCCCCACCCCCTCACACACACTGTACCCCATCCAATTCCCCATCCCGTCACACACACTGTACCCCATCCAACTCCCCACTGCCTCACACACACAGCACCCCATCCAACTCCCCACTGCCTCACACACACTGTACCCCATCCAACTCACTACCCCCTCACACACACACTGTACCCCATCCAAATCCCCACCCTCACACACACACTGTACCCCATCCAATTCCCCACCCCATCACACACACTGTACCCTATCCAACTCCCCACACTCACACACACACTGTACCCCATCCAACTCCCCAACCCTCACACACACACTGTACCCCATGCAACTCCCCACCCCCTCACACACACTGTACCCCAACCAACTCCCCACCCCGTCACACACACTGTACCCCATCCAAATACTCACCCTCACACACACACTGTAACCCATTCAACTCCCCACCCCCTCACACACACTGTACCCCATCCAAATACTCACCCACACACACACACTGTACCCCATCCAACTCCCCACCCGTTCACACACACTGTACCCCATCCAACTCCCCACCCCCTCACACACTGTACCCCATCCAACTCCCCACCCCGTCACACACACTGTACCCTATCCAACTCCCCACACTCACACACACACTGTACCCCATCCAACTCCCCAGCCCTCACACGCACACTGTACCCCATGCAACTCACCACCCCCTCACACATACTGTATCCCATCCAACTCCCCACCCCCTCACACACACTGTACCCCATCAACTCCCCACCCCCTCACACACACTGTACCCGATCCATCACCCCACCATCACAACACACTGTACCCCATCCATCACCACACCCCTTCACACACACTGTACCCCATCAAATCCCCACCCCCTCACACACACTGTACCCCATCCAACTCCCCACCCTCACACACACACTGTACCCCATCCAACTCCCCACCCCATCACACACACACTGTACCCCATCCAACTCCCGACCCCCTCACACACACAGAACCCCATGCAACTGCCCACGCCCTTACACACACACTGTACCCCATCCAACTCCCCACCCCGTCACACACACTGTACCCCATCCAACTCCCCACCCTCACACACACTGAACCCCATGCAACTGCCCACGCCGTCACATACACACTGTACCCCATCCAACTCCCAAACTCCCATCACACACACTGTACCTCATCCAACTCCCAAACTCCCATCACACACACTGTATCCCATCCAACTCCCCACCCCCTCACACACACTGTACCTGATCCAAATCCCTACCCCCTCACACACACTGTACCCCATCCAACTCCCCACCCTCACACACACACTGTACCCCATCCAACTCCCCACCCCCTCACACACACTCTACCCCATCAACTCCCCACCCCCTCACACACACACTGTACCCCATCCAAATCCCCACCCTCACACACACACTGTACCCCATCCATCACCCCACCCCCTCACACACACTGTACCCCATCAACTCCCCACCCCCTCACACACACTGTACCCGATCCATCACCCCACCATCACAACACACTGTACCCCATCCATCACCCCACCCCCTCACACACACTGTACCCCATCAACTCCCCACCCCCTCACACACACTGTACCCCATCCAACTCCCCACCCTCACACTCACACTGTACCCCATCCAACTCCCCACCCCATCACACACACACTGTACCCCATCCAACTCCCCAACTCCCATCACACACACTGTACCTCATCCAACTCCCCAACCCCTCACACACTCTGTATCCCATCCAACTCCCCACGCCCTCACACACACTGTACCCCATCCAACTCCCCACTGCCTCACACACACTGTATCCCATCCAACTCCCCACGCCCTCACACACACTGTACCCCATCCAACTCCCCACTGCCTCACACACACTGTACCCCATCCAACTCCCCACCATCACACACACACTGTACCTGATCCAAATCCCTACCCCCTCACACACACTGTACCCCATCCAACTCCCCACCCTCACACACACACTGTACCCCGTCCAACTCCCCACCCCCTCACACACACTGTACCCCATCCAATTCCCCACCCCCTCACACACACTGTACCCCATTCAACTCCCCACCCTCACACACACTGAACCCCATCCAACTCCCCACCTCCTCACACACACTCTGTACCCCATCCAACTCTCCACCCCCACACACACACACTGTACCCCATCCAACTCCCCACCCACTCTCACACACTGTACCCCATCCAACTCCCCACCCCCTCACACACACTGTACCACATCCAAAACCCCACCCTCCACACACTGTAACACATTCATCGCCCTACCCCCTCACACACACTGTACCCCATCCAACTCCCCACTCCCTCACACACACTGTACCCCATCCAACTCCCCACCCGCTCACACACACTGTACACCATCCAATTCCCCACCCCCTCACACACTGTACCCCATTCAACTCCCCACCCTCACACATACACTGTACCCCATCCAACTCCCCACCCCCTCACACACACACTGTACCCCAACCAACTCCCCACCCCCTCACACACACTGTACCCCATCCAAATACTCACCCTCACACACACACTGTACCCCATCCAACTCCCCACCCGCTCACACACACACTGTACCCCATCCAAATCCCCACCCCCACATACTGTACCCCATCCAACTCCCCACCCCCTCACACACACTGTACCCCATCCAACTCCCCACCGCCTCACACACACACTATACCCCATCCAACAACCCACCCTCTCACACACACTGTACTGCATCCAAATCCCCACCCCCACACACACACACTGTACCCCATCCAACTCCCCATCCACTTTCACACACTGTACCCCATCCAACTCCCCACCCCCTCACACACACTATACCCCATCAACTCCCCACCCCCTCACACACACTGTACCCCATCCAACTCCACACCCCCTCACACACACACTGTACCCCATCCAACTCCCCACCCCCTCTCACACACTGTACCTCATCCAACCCCCCAACCCCTCACACACACTGTACCCCATCCATCACTCCACCCCCTCACACACACTGTACCCCAGCCAACTCCTCACCTCTCAAACTCAATGTACAGCATCCAACTCCCCACCATCACAGACACACTATACCCGATCCAACTCCCTAATCCCTCACACACACTGTACCCCATCAACTCCCCACCCCCTCACACACACTGTGCCCCATCCAACTCCCCACCCTCACACACACTGAACCCCATGCAACTGCCCACGCCCTCACACACACACTGTACCCCATCCAACTCCCCACCCCCTCACACACACTGTACCCCATCCAACTCCCCACCCTCACACACACTGAACCCCATGTAACTGCCCACCCCCTCACACACACACTGTACCCCATCCAACTCCCCACCCCCACACACACTGTATCCCATCCAACTCCCCAGCCCCTCACACACACTGTACCCCATCCAACTCCCCACCCCCTCACACACACTGTACCCCATCCAACTCCCCACTGCCTCACACACACTGTACCCCATCCAACTCCCCAGCCCTCACACACACTGTACCCCATCCAACTCCCATCACACACACTGCACCTCATCCAACTCCCCAACCCCTCACACACTCTGTATCCCATCAAACTCCCCACTCCCTCACATACACTGTACCCCATCCAACTCCCCATCCACTCACACACACTGTATCCCATCCAACTCCCCACCCCCTCACACTCACTGTACAGCAACCAACTCCCCACCATCACACACACACAATACCTGATCCAAATCCCTACCCCCTCACACACACTGTACCCCATCCAACTCCCCACCCTCACATACACACTGTACCCCGTCCAACTCCCCACCCCCTCACACACACTGTACCCCATCCAATTCTCCACCCCCTCACACACACTGTACCCCATTCAACTCCCCACCCTCACACACACTGAACCCCATCCAACTCCCCACCCTCACACACACACTGTACCCCATCCAAATCCCCACCCTCACACACACACTGTACCCCATCCAACTCCCCACCCCCTCACATACACTCTACCCCATCAACTCCCCACCCCCTCATACACACTGTACCCCATCCAACTCCACACCCACTCGCGCACACACTGTACCCCATCCAATTCCCCACCCCCTCACACACACTGTACCCCATCCAATTCCCCATCCCGTCACACACACTGTACCCCATCCAACTCCCCACTGCCTCACACACACAGCACCCCATCCAACTCCCCACTGCCTCACACACACTGTACCCCATCCAACTCACTAGCCCCTCACACACACACTGTACCCCATCCAAATCCCCACCCTCACACACACACTGTACCCCATCCAATTCCCCACCCCATCACACACACTGCACCCGATCCAACTCCCCACACTCACACACACACTGTACCCCATCCAACTCCCCAACCCTCACACACACACTGTACCCCATGCAACTCCCCACCCCCTCACACATACTGTATCCCATCCAACTCCCCACCCCCTCACACACACTGTACCCCATCCAACTCCCCACCCCCTCACACACACACTGTACCCCATCCATCTCCCCACCCCCCCACACACACACTGTACCCCATCCAACTCCCCATCCACTCTCACACACTGTACCCCATCCAACTCCCCACCCCCTCACACACACTGCACCACATCCAAAACCCCACACTCCACACACTGTAACACATTCATCACCCTACCCCCTCACACACACTGTACCCCATCCAACTCCCCACCCCCTCACACACACACTATACCCCATCCAACAACCCACCCTCTCACACACACTGTACTGCATCCAAATCCCGACCCCCACACACACACACTGTACCCCATCCAACTCCCCACCCACTTTCACACACTGTACCCCATCCAACTCCCCACCCCCTCACAAACACTATACCCCATCAATGCCCCACCCCCTCACACACACTGTACCCCATCCAACACCCCACCCCCTCTCACACACTGTACCTCATCCAACGCCCCAACCCCTCACACACACTGTACCCCATCCAACTCCCCACCCCCTCTCACACACTGTACCCCATCCAACTCCCACCACCTCACACACACTGTACCCCATCCAACTCCCCACCCCCTCTCACACACTGTACCCCATCCAACTCCCCACCCCCTCACACACACTGCACCACATCCAAAACCCCACACTCCACACACTGTAACACATTCATCACCCTACCCCCTCACACACACTGTACCCCATCCAACTCCCCACCCCCTCACACACACACTATACCCCATCCAACAACCCACCCTCTCACACACACTGTACTGCATCCAAATCCCGACCCCCACACACACACACTGTACCCCATCCAACTCCCCACCCACTTTCACACACTGTACCCCATCCAACTCCCCACCCCCTCACAAACACTATACCCCATCAATGCCCCACCCCCTCACACACACTGTACCCCATCCAACTCCCCACCCCGTCACACACACTGTACCCCATCTAATTCCTCATCCCCTCACACACACACTGTACCACATCCAACTCCCCACCCTCACACACACTGAACCCCATGCAACTGCCCACGCCGTCACATACACACTGTACCCCATCCAACTGCCCACCCGCTCACACACACTGTACCCCATCCAACTCCCCACCCCCTCACACACACTGTACCCCATCCAACTCCCCACTGCCTCACACACACAGCACCCCATCCAACTCCCCACTGCCTCACACACACTGTACCCCATCCAACTCCCTACCCCCTCACACACACACTGTACCGCATCCAAATCCCCACCCTCACACACACACTGTACCCCATCCAACTCCCCACCCCGTCACACACACTGTATCCTATCCAACTCCCCACACTCACACACACACTGTACCCCATCCAACTCCCCAACCCTCACACACACACTGTACCCCATGCAACTCACCACCCCCTCACACATACTGTATCCCATCCAACTCCCCACCCCCTCACACACACTGTACCCCATCAACTCCCCACCCCCTCACACACACTGTACCCGATCCATCGCCCCACCATCACAACACACTGTACCCCATCCATCACCCCACCCCCTCACACACACTGTACCCCATCCAATTCCCCACCCCTCACACACACTGTACCCCATTCAACTCCCCACCCTCACACACACTGAACCCCATCCAACTCCCCACCCTCACACACACACTGTACCCCATCCAAATCCCGACCCCCTCACACTCAGTGTACCCCATCCAACTCCCCACCCTCACACACACAGAACCCCATGCAACTGCCCACGCCCTTACACACACACTGTACCCCATCCAACTCCCCACCCCGTCACACACACTGTACCCCATCCAACTCCCCACCCTCACACACACTGAACCCCATGCAACTGCCCACGCCGTCACATACACACTGTACCCCATCCAACTCCCCACCCCCTCACACACACTGTACCCCATCCAACTCCCCAACTCCCATCACACACACTGTACCTCATCCAACTCCCCAACCCCTCACACACTCTGTATCCCATCCAACTCCCCACACCCTCACACACACTGTACCCCATCCAACTCCCCACCCTCGCACACACTGTACCCCATCCAACTTCCCACCCCCTCACACACACTGTACCCCATCCAACTCCCCACCCTCACACACACACTGTACCCCATCCAACTCCCCACCCCATCACACACACACTGTACCCCATCCAACTCCCGACCCCCTCACACTCAGTGTACCCCATCCAACTCCCCACCCTCACACACACAGAACCCCATGCAACTGCCCACGCCCTTACACACACACTGTACCCCATCCAACTCCCCACCCCGTCACACACACTGTACCCCATCCAACTCCCCACCCTCACACACACTGAACCCCATGCAACTGCCCACGCCGTCACATACACACTGTACCCCATCCAACTCCCCACCCCCTCACACACACTGTACCCCATCCAACTCCCCAACTCCCATCACACACACTGTACCCCATCCAACTCCCCACCCTCACACAAACTGTACCCCATCCAACTCCCCACACTCACACACACTGAACCCCATGCAACTGCCCACCCTCACACACACTGTACCCCATCCAACTCCCCACCCCCTCACACACACTGTACCCCATCCAACTCCCCACCCTCACACACACACTGTACACCATCCAACTCCCCACCCCCTCACACACACTGTACCCCATCCAACTCCCCACCCTCACACACACACTGTACACCATCCAACTCCCCACCCCCTCACACACACTGTACCCCATCCAACTCCCCACCCTCACACACACACTGTACCCCGTCCAACTCCCCACCCCCTCACACACACTGTACCCCATCCAATTCCCCACCCCCTCACACACACTGTACCCCATTCAACTCCCCACCCTCACACACACTGAACCCCATCCAACTCCCCACCCTCACACACACACTGTACCCCATCCAAATCCCCACCCTCACACACACACTGTACCCCATCCAACTCCACACCCCCTCACACACACTTTACCCCATCAACTCCCCACCCCCTCATACACACTGTACCCCATCCAACTCCACACCCACTCACACACACACTGTACCACATCCAACTCCCCAGCCCCACACACACACTGTACCCCGTCCAGCTCCCCACCCCCTCTCACACACTGTACCTCATCCAACGCCCCAACCCCTCACACACACTGTACCCCATCCAACTCCCCACCCCCTCTCACACACTGTACCCCATCCAACTCCCACCACCTCACACACACTGTACCCCATCCAACTCCCCACCCCCTCTCACACACTGTACCCCATCCAACTCCCCACCCCCTCACACACACTGCACCACATCCAAAACCCCACACTCCACACACTGTAACACATTCATCACCCTACCCCCTCACACACACTGTACCCCATCCAACTCCCCACCCCCTCACACACACACTATACCCCATCCAACAACCCACCCTCTCACACACACTGTACTGCATCCAAATCCCGACCCCCACACACACACACTGTACCCCATCCAACTCCCCACCCACTTTCACACACTGTACCCCATCCAACTCCCCACCCCCTCACAAACACTATACCCCATCAATGCCCCACCCCCTCACACACACTGTACCCCATCCAACTCCCCACCCCGTCACACACACTGTACCCCATCTAATTCCTCATCCCCTCACACACACACTGTACCACATCCAACTCCCCACCCTCACACACACTGAACCCCATGCAACTGCCCACGCCGTCACATACACACTGTACCCCATCCAACTGCCCACCCGCTCACACACACTGTACCCCATCCAACTCCCCACCCCCTCACACACACTGTACCCCATCCAACTCCCCACTGCCTCACACACACAGCACCCCATCCAACTCCCCACTGCCTCACACACACTGTACCCCATCCAACTCCCTACCCCCTCACACACACACTGTACCCCATCCAAATCCCCACCCTCACACACACACTGTACCCCATCCAACTCCCCACCCCGTCACACACACTGTATCCTATCCAACTCCCCACACTCACACACACACTGTACCCCATCCAACTCCCCAACCCTCACACACACACTGTACCCCATGCAACTCACCACCCCCTCACACATACTGTATCCCATCCAACTCCCCACCCCCTCACACACACTGTACCCCATCAACTCCCCACCCCCTCACACACACTGTACCCGATCCATCGCCCCACCATCACAACACACTGTACCCCATCCATCACCCCACCCCCTCACACACACTGTACCCCATCCAATTCCCCACCCCTCACACACACTGTACCCCATTCAACTCCCCACCCTCACACACACTGAACCCCATCCAACTCCCCACCCTCACACACACACTGTACCCCATCCAAATCCCGACCCCCTCACACTCAGTGTACCCCATCCAACTCCCCACCCTCACACACACAGAACCCCATGCAACTGCCCACGCCCTTACACACACACTGTACCCCATCCAACTCCCCACCCCGTCACACACACTGTACCCCATCCAACTCCCCACCCTCACACACACTGAACCCCATGCAACTGCCCACGCCGTCACATACACACTGTACCCCATCCAACTCCCCACCCCCTCACACACACTGTACCCCATCCAACTCCCCAACTCCCATCACACACACTGTACCTCATCCAACTCCCCAACCCCTCACACACTCTGTATCCCATCCAACTCCCCACACCCTCACACACACTGTACCCCATCCAACTCCCCACCCTCGCACACACTGTACCCCATCCAACTTCCCACCCCCTCACACACACTGTACCCCATCCAACTCCCCACCCTCACACACACACTGTACCCCATCCAACTCCCCACCCCATCACACACACACTGTACCCCATCCAACTCCCGACCCCCTCACACTCAGTGTACCCCATCCAACTCCCCACCCTCACACACACAGAACCCCATGCAACTGCCCACGCCCTTACACACACACTGTACCCCATCCAACTCCCCACCCCGTCACACACACTGTACCCCATCCAACTCCCCACCCTCACACACACTGAACCCCATGCAACTGCCCACGCCGTCACATACACACTGTACCCCATCCAACTCCCCACCCCCTCACACACACTGTACCCCATCCAACTCCCCAACTCCCATCACACACACTGTACCCCATCCAACTCCCCACCCTCACACAAACTGTACCCCATCCAACTCCCCACCCTCACACACACTGAACCCCATGCAACTGCCCACCCTCACACACACTGTACCCCATCCAACTCCCCACCCCCTCACACACACTGTACCCCATCCAACTCCCCACCCTCACACACACACTGTACACCATCCAACTCCCCACCCCCTCACACACACTGTACCCCATCCAACTCCCCACCCTCACACACACACTGTACACCATCCAACTCCCCACCCCCTCACACACACTGTACCCCATCCAACTCCCCACCCTCACACACACACTGTACCCCGTCCAACTCCCCACCCCCTCACACACACTGTACCCCATCCAATTCCCCACCCCCTCACACACACTGTACCCCATTCAACTCCCCACCCTCACACACACTGAACCCCATCCAACTCCCCACCCTCACACACACACTGTACCCCATCCAAATCCCCACCCTCACACACACACTGTACCCCATCCAACTCCACACCCCCTCACACACACTTTACCCCATCAACTCCCCACCCCCTCATACACACTGTACCCCATCCAACTCCACACCCACTCACACACACACTGTACCACATCCAACTCCCCAGCCCCACACACACACTGTACCCCATCCAACTCCCCACCCCCTCACACACACTGTACCCCATCCAACTCCCCACTGCCGCACACACACAGCACCCCATCCAACTCCCCACTGCCTCACACACACTGCACCCCATCCAACTCCCTACCCCCTCACACACACACTGTACCCCATCCAAATCCCCACCCTCACACACACACTGTACCCCATCCAACTCCCCACCCCGTCACACACACTGTACCCTATCCAACTCCCCACACTCACACACACACTGTACCCCATCCAACTCCCCAACCCTCACACACACTGTACCCCATGCAACTCACTACCCCCTCACACATACTGTATCCCATCCAACTCCCCACCCCCTCACACACACTGTACCCCATCCAACTCCCCACCCGCTCACACACACTGTACACCATCCAATTCCCCACCCCCTCACACACTGTACCCCATCCAACTCCCCACCCTGACACACACACTGTACCCCATCCAACTCCCCACCCCCTCACACACACATTGTACCCCAACCAACTCCCCACCCCCTCACACAAACTGCACCCCATCCAAATACTCACCCTCACACACACACTGTAAGCCATTCAACTCCCCACCCCCTCACACACACTGTACCCCATCCAACTCCCCACCCCCTCACACACACTGTACCCCATCCAACTACCCACTGCCTCACACACACAGCACCCCATCCAACTCCCCACTGCCTCACACACACTGCACCCCATCCAACTCCCTACCCCCTCACACACACACTGTACCCCATCCAAATCCCCACCCTCACACACACACTGTACCCCATCCAACTCCCCACCCCGTCACACACACTGTACCCTATCCAACTCCCCACACTCACACACACACTGTACCCCATCCAACTCCCCAACCCTCACACACACTGTACCCCATGCAACTCACCACCCCCTCACACATACTGTATCCCATCCAACTCCCCACCCCCTCACACACACTGTACCCCATCCAACTCCCCACCCGCTCACACACACTGTACACCATCCAATTCCCCACCCCCTCACACACTGTACCCCATCCAACTCCCCACCCTGACACACACACTGTACCCCATCCAACTCCCCACCCCCTCACACACACATTGTACCCCAACCAACTCCCCACCCCCTCACACAAACTGCACCCCATCCAAATACTCACCCTCACACACACACTGTAAGCCATTCAACTCCCCACCCCCTCACACACACTGTACCCCATCCAAAACCCACCCCCACACACACACACTGTACCCCATCCAACTCCCCACCCGCTCACACACACACTGTACCCCATCCAACTCCCCACCCCCTCACACACAGTGAAACCCATCCAACTCCCCACCCCCTCACACACACACTATACCCCATCCAACAACCCACCCTCTCACACACACTGTACTGCATCCAAATCCCCACCCCCACACACACACACTGTACCCCATCCAACTCCCCATCCACTTTCACACACTGTACCCAATCCAACTCCCCACCCCCTCACACACACAAAACCCCATCAACTCCCCACCCCCTCACACACACTGTACCCCATCCAACTCCACACCCCCTCACACACACACTGTACCCCATCCAACTCCCCACCCCCTCTCACACACTGTACCTCATCCAACCCCCCAACCCCTCACACACACTGTACCCCATCCATCACTCCACCCCCTCACACACACTGTACCCCAGCCAACTCCTCACCTCTCAAACTCAATGTACAGCATCCAACTCCCCACCATCACATACACACTATACCCGATCCAACTCCCTAATCCCTCACACACACTGTACCCCATCAACTCCCCACCCCCTCACACACACTGTACCCCATCCAACTCCCCACCCTCACACACACTGAACCCCATGCAACTGCCCACGCCCTCACACACACACTGTACCCCATCCAACTCCCCAGACCCTCACACACACTGTACCCCATCCAACTCCCCACCCTCACACACACTGAACCGCATGTAACTGCCCACCCCCTCACACACACACTGTACCCCATCCAACTCCCCACCCCCACACACACTGTATCCCATCCAACTCCCCAGCCCCTCACACACACTGTACCCCATCCAACTCCCCACCCCCTCACACACACTGTACTCCATCCAACTCCCCACTGCCTCACACACACTGTACCCCATCCAACTCCCCAGCCCTCACACACACTGTACCCCATCCAACTCCCATCACACACACTGTACCTCATCCAACTCCCCAACACCTCACACACTCTGTATCCCATCAAACTCCCCACTCCCTCACATACACTGTACCCCATCCAACTCCCCACCCTCACACACACTGTACCCCATCCAACTCCCTACCCCCTCACACACACTGTGCCCCATCCAACTCCCCATCCACTCACACACACTGTATCCCATCCAACTCCCCACCCCCTCACACTCACTGTACAGCAACCAACTCCCCACCATCACACACACACTGTACCTGATCCAAATCCCTACCCCCTCACACACACTGTACCCATCCAGCTCCCCACCCTCACATACACACTGTACCCCGTCCAACTCCCCACCCTCACACACACACTGTACCCCATCCAAATCCCCACCCTCACACACACACTGTACCCCATCCAACTCCCCACCCCCTCACATAAACTCGACCCCATTAACTCCCCACCCCCTCATACACACTGTACCCCATCCAACTCCACACCCACTCGCACACACACTGTTCCACATCCAACTCCCCAGCCCCACACACACACTGTACCCCATCCAACTCCCCACTCCTTCACACACACTGTACCCCATTCAACTCCCCACCCTCACACACACTGTACCCCATCCAACTCCCCACCCTCACATACACACTGTACCCCAACCAACTCCCCACCCCCTCACACACACTGTACCCCATCCAAATCCTCACCCTCACACACACACTGTAACCCATTCACACACACTGTACCCCATCCAACTCCCCACCCGCTCACACACACACTGTACCCCATCCAACTCCCCACCCCCACACACACACACTGTACCCCATCCAACTCCCCACCCCCTCACACACACTGTACCACATCCAAAACCCCACCCTCCACACACTGTAACACATTCATCACCCTACCCCCTCACACACACTGAACCCCATGCAACTGCCCACGCCGTCACATACACACTGTACCCCATCCAACTCCCCACCCCCTCACACACACTGTACCCCATCCAACTCCCCAACTCCCATCACACACACTGTACCTCATCCAACTCCCCACCCCCTCACACACACTGTACCCCATCCAACTCCCCAACTCCCATCACACACACTGTACCTCATCCAACTCCCCACCCCCTCACACACTCTGTATCCCATCCAACTCCCCACTCCCTCACACACACTGTGCACCATCCAACTCCCCACCATCACACACACACTGTACCTGATCCAAATCCCTACCCCCTCACACACACTGTACCCCATCCAACTCCCCACCCCGTCACACACACTGTACCCTATCCAACTCCCCACACTCACACACACACTGTACCCCATCCAACTCCCCAACCCTCACACACACTGTACCCCATGCAACTCACCACCCCCTCACACATACTGTATCCCATCCAACTCCCCACCCCCTCACACACACTGTACCCCATCCAACTCCCCACCCGCTCACACACACTGTACACCATCCAATTCCCCACCCCCTCACACACTGTACCCCATCCAACTCCCCACCCTGACACACACACTGTACCCCATCCAACTCCCCACCCCCTCACACACACATTGTACCCCAACCAACTCCCCACCCCCTCACACACTCTGTATCCCATCCAACTCCCTAACCCCTCACACACACTGTGCCCCATCCAACTCCCCATCCACTCACACACACTGAACCCCATCCAACTCCCGACCCCCACACACACACACTGTACCCCATCCAACTCCCCACCCACTCTCACACACTGTACCCCATCCAACTCCCCACCCCCTCACACACACTGTACCACATCCAAAACCCCACCCTCCACACACTGTAACACATTCATCACCCTACCCCCTCACACACACTGTACCCCATCCAACTCCCCACCCCCTCACACACACTGTACCCCATCCAACTCCCCACCCGCTCACACACACTGCACACCATCCAATTCCCCACCCCCTCACACACACTGTACCCCATCCAACTCCCCACCCGCTCACACATACTGTACCCCAACCAACTGCCCACCCCCTCACACACACTGTACCCCATCCAAATACTCACCCTCACACACACACTGTACCCCATCCAACTCCCCACCCCCTCACACACACTGTACCCCATCCAACTCCCCACCCCCTCACACACACACTATACCCCATCCAACAACCCACCCTCTCACACACACTGTACTGCATCCAAATCCCCACCCCCACACACACACACTGTACCCCATCCAACTCCCCATCCACTTTCACACACTGTACCCCATCCAACTACCCACCCCCTCACACACACTATACCCCATCAACTCCCCACCCCCTCACACACACTGTACCCCATCCAACTCCCCACCCCCTCACACACTCTGTATCCCATCCAACTCCCTAACCCCTCACACACACTGTGCCCCATCCAACTCCCCATCCACTCACACACACTGAACCCCATCCAACTCCCGACCCCCACACACACACACTGTACCCCATCCAACTCCCCACCCACTCTCACACACTGTACCCCATCCAACTCCCCACCCCTCACATACACTGTACCACATCCAAAACCCCACCCTCCACACACTGTAACACATTCATCACCCTACCCCCTCACACACACTGTACCCCATCCAACTCCCCACCCCCTCACACACACTGTACCCCATCCAACTCCCCACCCGCTCACACACACTGTACACCATCCAATTCCCCACCCCCTCACACACACTGTACCCCATCCAACTCCCCACCCGCTCACACATACTGTACCCCAACCAACTGCCCACCCCCTCACACACACTGTACCCCATCCAAATACTCACCCTCACACACACACTGTACCCCATCCAACTCCCCACCCCCTCACACACACTGTACCCCATCCAACTCCCCACCCCCTCACACACACACTATACCCCATCCAACAACCCACCCTCTCACACACACTGTACTGCATCCAAATCCCCACCCCCACACACACACACTGTACCCCATCCAACTCCCCATCCACTTTCACACACTGTACCCCATCCAACTACCCACCCCCTCACACACACTATACCCCATCAACTCCCCACCCCCTCACACACACTGTACCCCATCCAACTCCACACCCCCTCACACACACACTGTACCCCATCCAACTCCCCACCCCCTCTCATACACTGTACCTCATCCAACCCCCCAACCCCTCACACACACTGTACCCCATCCATCACTCCACCCCCTCACACACACTGTACCCCAGCCAACTCCTCACCTCTCAAACTCAATGTACAGCATCCAACTCCCCACCATCACATACACACTATACCCGATCCAACTCCCTAATCCCTCACACACACTGTACCCCATCAACTCCCCACCCCCTCACACACACTGTACCCCATCCAACTCCACACCCCCTCACACACACACTGTACCCCATCCAACTCCCCACCCCCTCTCATACACTGTACCTCATCCAACCCCCCAACCCCTCACACACACTGTACCCCATCCATCACTCCACCCCCTCACACACACTGTACCCCAGCCAACTCCTCACCTCTCAAACTCAATGTACAGCATCCAACTCCCCACCATCACATACACACTATACACGATCCAACTCCCTAATCCCTCACACACACTGTACCCCATCAACTCCCCACCCCCTCACACACACTGTACCCCATCCAACTCCCCACCCTCACACACACTGAACCCCATGCAACTGCCTACGCCCTCACACACACACTGTACCCCATCCAACTCCCCACCCCCTCACACACACTGTACCCCATCCAACTCCCCACCCTCACACACACTGAACCCCATGCAACTGCCTACGCCCTCACACACACACTGTACCCCATCCAACTCCCCACCCCCTCACACACACTGTACCCCATCCAACTCCCCACCCTCACACACACTGAACCCCATGCAACTGCCCACGCCGTCACATACACACTGTACCCCATCCAACTCCCCACCCCCTCACACACACTGTACCCCATCCAACTCCCCAACTCCCATCACACACACACTGTACCTGATCCAAATCCCTACCCCCTCACACACACTGTACCCCATCCAACTCCCTAACCTCACATACACACTGTACCCCGTCCAACTCCCCACCCCCTCACACACACTGTACCCCATCCAATTCCCCACACCCTCACACACACTGTACCCCATTCAACTCCCCACCCTCACACACACTGAACCCCATCCAACTCCCCACCCTCACACACACACTGTACCCCATCCAAATCCCCACCCTCACACACACACTGTACCCCATCCAACTCCCCACCCCCTCACATACACTCTACCCCATCAACTCCCCACCCCCTCATACACACTGTACCCCATCCAACTCCACACCCACTCGCACACACACTGTACCACATCCAACTCCCCAGCCCCACACACACACTGTACCCCATCCAACTCCCCACCCCCTCACACACACTGTACCCCATTCAACTCCCCACCCTCACACACACTGTACCCCATCCAACTCCCCATCCTCACATACACACTGTACCCCATCCAACTCCACACCCACTCGCACACACACTGTACCACATCCAACTCCCCATCCTCACATACACACTGTACCCCGTCCAGCTCCCCACCCCCTCACACACACTGTACCCCATCCAACTCCCCACTGCCTCACACACACAGCACCCCATCCAACTCCCCACTGCCTCACACACACTGTACCCCATCCAACTCCCCACCCCCTCACACACACACTGTACCCCAACCAACTCCCCACCCCGTCACACACACTGTACCCCATCCAAATACTCACCCTCACACACACACTGTAACCCATTCAACTCCCCACCCCGTCACACACACTGTACCCCATCCAAATCCCCACCCGCTCACACACACACTGTACCCCATCCAAATCCCCACCCGCTCACACACACACTGTACCCCATCCAACTCCCCACTGCCTCACACACACAGCACCCCATCCAACTCCCCACTGCCTCACACACACTGTACCCCATCCAACTCCCTACCCCCTCACACACACACTGTACCCCATCCAACTCCCCAGCCCTCACACACACACTGTACCCCATCCAACTCCCCACCCCCTCACACATACTGTATCCCATCCAACTCCCCACCCCCTCACACACACTGTACCCCATCAACTCCCCACCCCCTCACACACACTGTACCCGATCCATCACCCCACCATCACAACACACTGTACCCCATCCATCACCCCACCCCCTCACACACACTGTACCCCATCAACTCCCCACCCCCTCACACACACTGTACCCCATCCAACTCCCCACCCTCACACACACACTGTACCCCATCCAACTCCCCACCCCATCACACACACACTGTACCCCATCCAACTCCCGACCCCCTCACACTCAGTGTACCCCATCCAACTCCCCACCCTCACACACACAGAACCCCATGCAACTGCCCACGCCCTTACACACACACTGTACCCCATCCAACTCCCCACCCCGTCACACACACTGTACCCCATCCAACTCCCCACCCCCTCACACACACTGTACCCCATCCAACTCCCCAACTCCCATCACACACACTGTACCCCATCCAACTCCCCACCCCGTCACACACACTGTACCCCGTCCAACTCCCTCACCCCCTCACACACACTGAACCCCATCCAACTCCCCACCCCCTCACACACACACTGTACCCCATCCAAATCCCCACCCTCACACACACTTTACCCCATCAACTCCCCACCCCCTCATACACACTGTACCCCTTCCAACTCCACACCCACTCACACACACACTGTACCCCATCCAACTCCCCACCCTGACACACACACTGTACCCCATCCAACTCCCCACCCCCTCACACACACATTGTACCCCAACCAACTCCCCACCCCCTCACACAAACTGCACCCCATCCAAATACTCACCCTCACACACACACTGTAAGCCATTCAACTCCCCACCCCCTCACACACACTGTACCCCATCCAACTCCCCACCCCCTCACACACACTGTACCTCATCCAACTCCCCACTGCCTCACACACACTGCACCCCATCCAACTCCCTACCCCCTCACACACACACTGTACCCCATCCAAATCCCCACCCTCACACACACACTGTACCCCATCCAACTCCCCACCCCGTCACACACACTGTACCCTATCCAACTCCCCACACTCACACACACACTGTACCCCATCCAACTCCCCAACCCTCACACACACTGTACCCCATGCAACTCACCACCCCCACACACATACTGTATCCCATCCAACTCCCCACCCCCTCACACACACTGTACCCCATCCAACTCCCCACCCGCTCACACACACTGTACACCATCCAATTCCCCACCCCCTCACACACTGTACCCCATCCAACTCCCCACCCTGACACACACACTGTACCCCATCCAACTCCCCACCCCCTCACACACACATTGTACCCCAACCAAATCCCCACCCCCTCACACAAACTGCACCCCATCCAAATACTCACCCTCACACACACACTGTAAGCCATTCAACTCCCCACCCCCTCACACACACTGTACCCCATCCAAAACCCACCCCCACACACACACACTGTACCCCATCCAACTCCCCACCCGCTCACACACACACACTGTACACCATCCAAATCCCCACCCCCTCACACACAGTGAAACCCATCCAACTCCCCACCCCCTCACACACACACTATACCCCATCCAACAACCCACCCTCTCACACACACTGTACTGCATCCAAATCCCCACCCCCACACACACACACTGTACCCCATCCAACTCCCCATCCACTTTCACACACTGTACCCAATCCAACTCCCCACCCCCTCACACACACAAAACCCCATCAACTCCCCACCCCCTCACACACACTGTACCCCATCCAACTCCACACCCCCTCACACACACACTGTACCCCATCCAACTCCCCACCCCCTCTCACACACTGTACCTCATCCAACCCCCCAACCCCTCACACACACTGTACCCCATCCATCACTCCACCCCCTCACACACACTGTACCCCAGCCAACTCCTCACCTCTCAAACTCAATGTACAGCATCCAACTCCCCACCATCACATACACACTATACCCGATCCAACTCCCTAATCTCTCACACACACTGTACCCCATCAACTCCCCACCCCCTCACACACACTGTACCCCATCCAACTCCCCACCCTCACACACACTGAACCCCATGCAACTGCCCACGCCCTCACACACACACTGTACCCCATCCAACTCCCCAGACCCTCACACACACTGTACCCCATCCAACTCCCCACCCTCACACACACTGAACCCCATGTAACTGCCCACCCCCTCACACACACACTGTACCCCATCCAACTCCCCACCCCCACACACACTGTATCCCATCCAACTCCCCAGCCCCTCACACACACTGTACCCCATCCAACTCCCCACCCCCTCACACACACTGTACTCCATCCAACTCCCCACTGCCTCACACACACTGTACCCCATCCAACTCCCCAGCCCTCACACACACTGTACCCCATCCAACTCCCATCACACACACTGTACCTCATCCAACTCCCCAACACCTCACACACTCTGTATCCCATCAAACTCCCCACTCCCTCACATACACTGTACCCCATCCAACTCCCCACCCTCACACACACTGTACCCCATCCAACTCCCTACCCCCTCACACACACTGTGCCCCATCCAACTCCCCATCCACTCACACACACTGTATCCCATCCAACTCCCCACCCCCTCACACTCACTGTACAGCAACCAACTCCCCACCATCACACACACACTGTACCTGATCCAAATCCCTACCCCCTCACACACACTGTACCCATCCAACTCCCCACCCTCACATAGACACTGTACCCCGTCCAACTCCCCACCCCCTCACACACACTGTACCCCATCCAATTCCCCACCCCCTCACACACACTGTACCCCATCCAACTCCACACCCCCTCACACACACTGTACCCATCCAACTCCCCACCCTCACATACACACTGTACCCCGTCCAACTCCCCACCCTCACACACACACTGTACCCCATCCAAATCCCCACCCTCACACACACACTGTACCCCATCCAACACACCACCCCCTCACATAAACTCGACCCCATTAACTCCCCACCCCCTCATACACACTGTACCCCATCCAACTCCACACCCACTCGCACACACACTGTTCCACATCCAACTCCCCAGCCCCACACACACACTGTACCCCATCCAACTCCCCACTCCTTCACACACACTGTACCCCATTCAACTCCCCACCCTCACACACACTGTACCCCATCCAACTCCCCACCCTCACATACACACTGTACCCCAACCAACTCCCCACCCCCTCACACACACTGTACCCCATCCAAATCCTCACCCTCACACACACACTGTAACCCATTCACACACACTGTACCCCATCCAACTCCCCACCCGCTCACACACACACTGTACCCCATCCAACTCCCCACCCCCACACACACACACTGTACCCCATCCAACTCCCCACCCACTCTCACACACTGTACCCCATCCAACTCCCCACCCCCTCACACACACTGTACCACTTCCAAAACCCCACCCTCCACACACTGTAACACATTCATCACCCTACCCCCTCACACACACTGTACCCCATCCAACTCCCCACCCCCTCACACACACACTATACCCCATCCAACAACCCACCCTCTCACACACACTGTACTGCATCCAAATCACGACCCCCACACACACACACTGTACCCCATCCAACTCCCCACCCACTTTCACACACTGTACCCCATCCAACTCCCCACCCCCTCACAAACACTATACCCCATCAACGCCCCACCCCCTCACACACACTGTACCCCATCCAACTCCCCACCCCCTCTCACACACTGTACCTCATCCAACCCCCCAACCCCTCACACACACTGTACCCCATCCAACTCCCACCACCTCACATACACTGTACCCCATCCAACTCCCCACCCCCTCACACACACTGTACCCCATCCAAATCCTCACCCTCACACACACACTGTAACCCATTCACACACACTGTACCCCATCCAACTCCCCACCCGCTCACACACACACTGTACCCCATCCAACTCCCCACCCCCACACACACACACTGTACCCCATCCAACTCCCCACCCACTCTCACACACTGTACCCCATCCAACTCCCCACCCCCTCACACACACTGTACCACATCCAAAACCCCACCCTCCACACACTGTACCCCATCCAACTCCCCACCCCCTCACACACACACTATACCCCATCCAACAACCCACCCCCTCACACACACTGTACCCCATCCAACTCCACACCCCCTCACACACACACTGTACCCCATCCAACTCCCCACCCCCTCTCACACACTGTACCTCATCCAACCCCCCAACCCCTCACACACACTGTACCCCATCCATCACTCCACCCCCTCACACACACTGTACCCCAGCCAACTCCTCACCTCTCAAACTCAATGTACAGCATCCAACTCCCCACCATCACATACACACTATACCCGATCCAACTCCCTAATCCCTCACACACACTGTACCCCATCAACGCCCCACCCCCTCACACACACTGTACCCCATCCAACTCCCACCACCTCACATACACTGTACCCCATCCAACTCCCCACCCCCTCACACACACTGTACCCCATCCAAATCCTCACCCTCACACACACACTGTAACCCATTCACACACACTGTACCCCATCCAACTCCCCACCCGCTCACACACATACTGTACCCCATCCAACTCCCCACCCCCACACACACACACTGTACCCCATCCAACTCCCCACCCACTCTCACACACTGTACCCCATCCAACTCCCCACCCCCTCACACACACTGTACCACATCCAAAACCCCACCCTCCACACACTGTACCCCATCCAACTCCCCACCCCCTCACACACACACTATACCCCATCCAACAACCCACCCTCTCACACACACTGTACTGCATCCAAATCCCGACCCCCCCACACACACACTGTACCCCATCCAACTCCCCACCCACTTTCACACACTGTACCCCATCAACTCCCCACCCCCTCACACACACTGTACCCCATCCAACTCCACACCCCCTCACACACACACTGTACCCCATCCAACTCCCCACCCCCTCTCACACACTGTACCTCATCCAACCCCCCAACCCCTCACACACACTGTACCCCATCCATCACTCCACCCCCTCACACACACTGTACCCCAGCCAACTCCTCACCTCTCAAACTCAATGTACAGCATCCAACTCCCCACCATCACATACACACTATACCCGATCCAACTCCCTAATCCCTCACACACACTGTACCCCATCAACACCCCACCCCCTCACACACACTGTACCCCATCCAACTCCCCACCCTCACACACACTGAACCCCATGCAACTGCCCACGCCCTCACACACACACTGTACCCCATCCAACTCCCAACCCCCTCACACACACTGTACCCCATCCAACTCCCCACCCTCACACACACTGAACACCATGTAACTGCCCACCCCCTCACACACACACTGTACCCCATCCAACTCCCCACCCCCACACACACTGTATCCCATCCAACTCCCCAGCCCCTCACACACACTGTACCCCATCCAACTCCCCACCCCCTCACACACACTGTACTCCATCCAACTCCCCACTGCCTCACACACACTGTACCCCATCCAACTCCCCAGCCCTCACACACACTGTACCCCATCCAACTCCCATCACACACACTGTACCTCATCCAACTCCCCAACACCTCACACACTCTGTATCCCATCAAACTCCCCACTCCCTCACATACACTGTACCCCATCCAACTCCCCACCCTCACACACACTGTACCCCATCCAACTCCCTACCCCCTCACACACACTGTTCCCCATCCAACTCCCCATCCACTACACACACTGTATCCCATCCAACTCCCCACCCCCTCACACTCACTGTACAGCAACCAACTCCCCACCATCACACACACACTGTACCTGATCCAAATCCCTACCCCCTCACACACACTGTACCCATCCAACTCCCCACCCTCACATACACCATGTACCCCATCCATCACCCCACCCCCTCACACACACTGTACCCCATCAACTCCCCACCCCCTCACACACACTGTACTCCATCCAAATCCCCACCTCACACACACACTGTACCCCATCCAACTCCCCACCCCCTCACATACACTCTACCCCATCAACTCCCCACCCCCTCATACACACTGTACCCCATCCAACTCCACACCCACTCGCACACACACTGTACCACATCCAACTCCACAGCCCCACACACACACTGTACCCCATGCAACTCCCCACTCCCTCACACACACTGTACCCCATTCAACTCCCCACCCTCACACACACTGTACCCCATCCAACTCCCCACCCTCACATACACACTGTACCCCGTCCAGCTCCCCACCCCCTCACACACACTGTACCCCATCCAATTCCCCACCCCCTCACACACACTGTACCCCATCCAATTCCCCATCCCGTCACACACACTGTACCCCATCCAACTCCCCACTGCCTCACACACACAGCACCCTATCCAACTCCCCACTGCCTCACACACACTGTACCCCATCCAACTCACTACCCCCTCACACACACACTGTACCCCATCCAAATCCCCACCCTCACACACACACTGTACCCCATCCAATTCCCCACCCCATCACACACACTGTACCCTATCCAACTCCCCACCCCCTCATACACACACTGTGCCCCATCCAACTCCCCAACCCTCACACACACACTGTACCCCGTGCAACTCCCCACCCCCTCACACATACTGTATCCCATCCAACTCCCCACCCCCTCACACACACTGTACCCCATCCAACTCCCCACCCGCTCACACACACTGTACACCATCCAATTCCCCACCCCCTCACACACTGTACCCCATCCAACTCCCCACCCGCTCACACACACACTGTACCCCATCCAAATCCCCACCCCCACACACTGTACCCCATCCAACTCCCCACCCCCTCACACACACTGTACCCCATTCAATTCCCCACCCTCACACACACTGTACCCCATCCAACTCCCCACCCTCACATACACACTGTACCCCGTCCAGCTCCCCACCCCCTCACACACACTGTACCCCATCCAATTCCCCACCCCCTCACACACACTGTACCCCATCCAATTCCCCATCCCGTCACACACACTGTACCCCATCCAACTCCCCACTGCCTCACACACACAGCACCTCATCCAACTCCCCACTGCCTCACACACACTGTACCCCATCCAACTCACTACCCCCTCACACACACACTGTACCCCATCCAATTCCCCACCCTCAAACACACACTGTACCCCATCCAATTCTCCACCCCATCACACACACTGCACCCTATCCAACTCCCCACACTCACACACACACTGTACCCCATCCAACTCCCCAACCCTCACACACACACTGTACCCCATGCAACTCCCCACCCCCTCACACATACTGTATCCCATCCAACTCCCCACCCCCTCACACACACTGTACCCCATCCAACTCCCCACCCTCACACACACACTGTACCCCATCCAACTCCCCACCCCATCACACACACATTGTACCCCAACCAACTCCCCACCCCCTCACACACACTGAACCCCATCCAAATCCTCACCCTCACACACACACTGTAACCCATTCACACACACTGTACCCCATCCAACTCCCCACCCTCACACACACTGAACCCCATGCAACTGCCCACGCCCTCACACACACACTGTACCCCATCCAACTCCCAACCCCCTCACACACACTGTACCCCATCCAACTCCCCACCCTCACACACACTGAACACCATGTAACTGCCCACCCCCTCACACACACACTGTACCCCATCCAACTCCCCACCCCCACACACACTGTATCCCATCCAACTCCCCAGCCCCTCACACACACTGTACCCCATCCAACTCCCCACCCCCTCACACACACTGTACTCCATCCAACTCCCCACTGCCTCACACACACTGTACCCCATCCAACTCCCCAGCCCTCACACACACTGTACCCCATCCAACTCCCATCACACACACTGTACCTCATCCAACTCCCCAACACCTCACACACTCTGTATCCCATCAAACTCCCCACTCCCTCACATACGCTGTACCCCATCCAACTCCCCACCCTCACACACACTGTACCCCATCCAACTCCCTACCCCCTCACACACACTGTTCCCCATCCAACTCCCCACTGCCTCACACACACTGTACCCCATCCAACTCCCCAGCCCTCACACACACTGTACCCCATCCAACTCCCATCACACACACTGTACCTCATCCAACTCCCCAACACCTCACACACTCTGTATCCCATCAAACTCCCCACTCCCTCACATACACTGTACCCCATCCAACTCCCCACCCTCACACACACTGTACCCCATCCAACTCCCTACCCCCTCACACACACTGTTCCCCATCCAACTCCCCATCCACTCACACACACTGTATCCCATCCAACTCCCCACCCCCTCACACTCACTGTACAGCAACCAACTCCCCACCATCACACACACACTGTACCTGATCCAAATCCCTACCCCCTCACACACACTGTATCCCATCCAACTCCCCACCCCCTCACACTCACTGTACAGCAACCAACTCCCCACCATCACATACACACTGTACCTGATCCAAATCCCTACCCCCTCACACACACTGTACCCATCCAACTCCCCACCCTCACATACACCATGTACCCCATCCATCACCCCACCCCCTCACACACACTGTACCCCATGAACTCCCCACCCCCTCACACACACTGTACCCCATCCAAATCCCCACCTCACACACACACTGTACCCCATCCAACTCCCCACCCCCTCACATACACTCTACCCCATCAACTCCCCACCCCCTCATACACACTGTACCCCATCCAACTCCACACCCACTCGCACACACACTGTACCACATCCAACTCCCCAGCCCCACACACACACTGTACCCCATGCAACTCCCCACTCCCTCACACACACTGTACCCCATTCAACTCCCCACCCTCACATACACACTGTACCCCGTCCAGCTCCCCACCCCCTCACACACACTGTACCCCATCCAATTCCCCACCCCCTCACACACACTGTACCCCATCCAATTCCCCATCCCGTCACACACACTGTACCCCATCCAACTCCCCACTGCCTCACACACACAGCACCCTATCCAACTCCCCACTGCCTCACACACACTGTACCCCATCCAACTCACTACCCCCTCACACACACACTGTACCCCATCCAAATCCCCACCCTCACACACACACTGTACCCCATCCAATTCCCCACCCCATCACACACACTGTACCCTATCCAACTCCCCACCCCCTCATACACACACTGTGCCCCATCCAACTCCCCAACCCTCACACACACACTGTACCCCGTGCAACTCCCCACCCCCTCACACATACTGTATCCCATCCAACTCCCCACCCCCTCACACACACTGTACCCCATCCAACTCCCCACCCGCTCACACACACTGTACACCATCCAATTCCCCACCCCCTCACACACTGTACCCCATCCAACTCCCCACCCGCTCACACACACACTGTACCCCATCCAAATCCCCACCCCCACACACTGTACCCCATCCAACTCCCCACCCCCTCACACACACTGTACCCCATTCAATTCCCCACCCTCACACACACTGTACCCCATCCAATTCCCCATCCCGTCACACACACTGTACCCCATCCAACTCCCCACCCGCTCACACACACAGCACCTCATCCAACTCCCCACTGCCTCACGCACACAGCACCTCATCCAACTCCCCACTGCCTGACACACACTGTACCCCATCCAACTCACTACCCCCTCACACACACACTGTACCCCATCCAATTCCCCACCCTCAAACACACACTGTACCCCATCCAATTCTCCACCCCATCACACACACTGCACCCTATCCAACTCCCCACACTCACACACACACTGTACCCCATCCAACTCCCCAACCCTCACACACACACTGTACCCCATGCAACTCCCCACCCCCTCACACATACTGTATCCCATCCAACTCCCCACCCCCTCACACACACTGTACCCCATCCAACTCCCCACCCTCACACACACACTGTACCCCATCCAACTCCCCACCCCATCACACACACATTGTACCCCAACCAACTCCCCACCCCCTCACACACACTGTACCCCATCCAAATCCTCACCCTCACACACACACTGTAACCCATTCACACACACTGTACCCCATCCAACTCCCCACCCGCTCACACACACACTGTACCCCATCCAACTCCCCACCCCCACACACACACACTGTACCCCATCCAACTCCCAACCCCCTCACACACACTGTACCCCATCCAACTCCCCACCCTCACACACACTGAACACCATGTAACTGCCCACCCCCTCACACACACACTGTACCCCATCCAACTCCCCACCCCCACACACACTGTATCCCATCCAACTCCCCAGCCCCTCACACACACTGTACCCCATCCAACTCCCCACCCCCTCACACACACTGTACTCCATCCAACTCCCCACTGCCTCACACACACTGTACCCCATCCAACTCCCCAGCCCTCACACACACTGTACCCCATCCAACTCCCATCACACACACTGTACCTCATCCAACTCCCCAACACCTCACACACTCTGTATCCCATCAAACTCCCCACTCCCTCACATACACTGTACCCCATCCAACTCCACACCCTCACACACACTGTACCCCATCCAACTCCCTACCCCCTCACACACACTGTTCCCCATCCAACTCCCCATCCACTCACACACACTGTATCCCATCCAACTCCCCACCCCCTCACACTCACTGTACAGCAACCAACTCCCCACCATCACACACACACTGTACCTGATCCAAATCCCTACCCCCTCACACACACTGTACCCATCCAACTCCCCACCCTCACATACACCATGTACCCCATCCATCACCCCACCCCCTCACACACACTGTACCCCATCAACTCCCCACCCCCTCACACACACTGTACCCCATCCAAATCCCCACCTCACACACACACTGTACCCCATCCAACTCCCCACCCCCTCACATACACTCTACCCCATCAACTCCCCACCCCCTCATACACACTGTACCCCATCCAACTCCACACCCACTCGCACACACACTGTACCACATCCAACTCCACAGCCCCACACACACACTGTACCCCATGCAACTCCCCACTCCCTCACACACACTGTACCCCATTCAACTCCCCACCCTCACACACACTGTACCCCATCCAACTCCCCACCCTCACATACACACTGTACCCCGTCCAGCTCCCCACCCCCTCACACACACTGTACCCCATCCAATTCCCCACCCCCTCACACACACTGTACCCCATCCAATTCCCCATCCCGTCACACACACTGTACCCCATCCAACTCCCCACTGCCTCACACACACAGCACCCTATCCAACTCCCCACTGCCTCACACACACTGTACCCCATCCAACTCACTACCCCCTCACACACACACTGTACCCCATCCAAATCCCCACCCTCACACACACACTGTACCCCATCCAATTCCCCACCCCATCACACACACTGTACCCTATCCAACTCCCCACCCCCTCATACACACACTGTGCCCCATCCAACTCCCCAACCCTCACACACACACTGTACCCCGTGCAACTCCCCACCCCCTCACACATACTGTATCCCATCCAACTCCCCACCCCCTCACACACACTGTACCCCATCCAACTCCCCACCCGCTCACACACACTGTACACCATCCAATTCCCCACCCCCTCACACACTGTACCCCATCCAACTCCCCACCCGCTCACACACACACTGTACCCCATCCAAATCCCCACCCCCACACACTGTACCCCATCCAACTCCCCACCCCCTCACACACACTGTACCCCATTCAATTCCCCACCCTCACACACACTGTACCCCATCCAACTCCCCACCCTCACATACACACTGTACCCCGTCCAGCTCCCCACCCCCTCACACACACTGTACCCCATCCAATTCCCCACCCCCTCACACACACTGTACCCCATCCAATTCCCCATCCCGTCACACACACTGTACCCCATCCAACTCCCCACTGCCTCACACACACAGCACCTCATCCAACCCCCAATGCCGGACACACACTGTACCCCATCCAACTCACTACCCCCTCACACACACACTGTACCCCATCCAATTCCCCACCCTCAAACACACACTGTACCCCATCCAACTCACTACCCCCTCACACACACACTGTACCCCATCCAATTCTCCACCCCATCACACACACTGCACCCTATCCAACTCCCCACACTCACACACACACTGTACCCCATCCAACTCCCCAACCCTCACACACACACTGTACCCCATGCAACTCCCCACCCCCTCACACATACTGTATCCCATCCAACTCCCCACCCCCTCACACACACTGTACCCCATCCAACTCCCCACCCTCACACACACACTGTACCCCATCCAACTCCCCACCCCATCACACACACATTGTACCCCAACCAACTCCCCACCCCCTCACACACACTGTACCCCATCCAAATCCTCACCCTCACACACACACTGTAACCCATTCACACACACTGTACCCCATCCAACTCCCCACCCGCTCACACACACACTGTACCCCATCCAACTCCCCACCCTCACACACACTGAACCCCATGCAACTGCCCACGCCCTCACACACACACTGTACCCCATCCAACTCCCAACCCCCTCACACACACTGTACCCCATCCAACTCCCCACCCTCACACACACTGAACACCATGTAACTGCCCACCCCCTCACACACACACTGTACCCCATCCAACTCCCCACCCCCACACACACTGTATCCCATCCAACTCCCCAGCCCCTCACACACACTGTACCCCATCCAACTCCTACCCCCTCACACACACTGTACTCCATCCAACTCCCCACTGCCTCACACACACTGTACCCCATCCAACTCCCCAGCCCTCACACACACTGTACCCCATCCAACTCCCATCACACACACTGTACCTCATCCAACTCCCCAACACCTCACACACTCTGTATCCCATCAAACTCCCCACTCCCTCACATACACTGTACCCCATCCAACTCCCCACCCTCACACACACTGTACCCCATCCAACTCCCTACCCCCTCACACACACTGTTCCCCATCCAACTCCCCATCCACTCACACACACTGTATCCCATCCAACTCCCCACCCCCTCACACTCACTGTACAGCAACCAACTCCCCACCATCACACACACACTGTACCTGATCCAAATCCCTACCCCCTCACACACACTGTATCCCATCCAACTCCCCACCCCCTCACACTCACTGTACAGCAACCAACTCCCCACCATCACACACACACTGTACCTGATCCAAATCCCTACCCCCTCACACACACTGTACCCATCCAACTCCCCACCCTCACATACACCATGTACCCCATCCATCACCCCACCCCCTCACACACACTGTACCCCATGAACTCCCCACCCCCTCACACACACTGTACCCCATCCAAATCCCCACCTCACACACACACTGTACCCCATCCAACTCCCCACCCCCTCACATACACTCTACCCCATCAACTCCCCACCCCCTCATACACACTGTACCCCATCCAACTCCACACCCACTCGCACACACACTGTACCACATCCAACTCCCCAGCCCCACACACACACTGTACCCCATGCAACTCCCCACTCCCTCACACACACTGTACCCCATTCAACTCCCCACCCTCACATACACACTGTACCCCGTCCAGCTCCCCACCCCCTCACACACACTGTACCCCATCCAATTCCCCACCCCCTCACACACACTGTACCCCATCCAATTCCCCATCCCGTCACACACACTGTACCCCATCCAACTCCCCACTGCCTCACACACACAGCACCCTATCCAACTCCCCACTGCCTCACACACACTGTACCCCATCCAACTCACTACCCCCTCACACACACACTGTACCCCATCCAAATCCCCACCCTCACACACACACTGTACCCCATCCAATTCCCCACCCCATCACACACACTGTACCCTATCCAACTCCCCACCCCCTCATACACACACTGTGCCCCATCCAACTCCCCAACCCTCACACACACACTGTACCCCGTGCAACTCCCCACCCCCTCACACATACTGTATCCCATCCAACTCCCCACCCCCTCACACACACTGTACCCCATCCAACTCCCCACCCGCTCACACACACTGTACACCATCCAATTCCCCACCCCCTCACACACTGTACCCCATCCAACTCCCCACCCGCTCACACACACACTGTACCCCATCCAAATCCCCACCCCCACACACTGTACCCCATCCAACTCCCCACCCCCTCACACACACTGTACCCCATTCAATTCCCCACCCTCACACACACTGTACCCCATCCAATTCCCCACCCCCTCACACACACTGTACCCCATCCAATTCCCCATCCCGTCACACACACTGTACCCCATCCAACTCCCCACCCGCTCACACACACAGCACCTCATCCAACTCCCCACTGCCTCACACACACAGCACCTCATCCAACTCCCCACTGCCTGACACACACTGTACCCCATCCAACTCACTACCCCCTCACACACACACTGTACCCCATCCAATTCCCCACCCTCAAACACACACTGTACCCCATCCAATTCTCCACCCCATCACACACACTGCACCCTATCCAACTCCCCACACTCACACACACACTGTACCCCATCCAACTCCCCAACCCTCACACACACACTGTACCCCATGCAACTCCCCACCCCCTCACACATACTGTATCCCATCCAACTCCCCACCCCCTCACACACACTGTACCCCATCCAACTCCCCACCCTCACACACACACTGTACCCCATCCAACTCCCCACCCCATCACACACACATTGTACCCCAACCAACTCCCCACCCCCTCACACACACTGTACCCCATCCAAATCCTCACCCTCACACACACACTGTAACCCATTCACACACACTGTACCCCATCCAACTCCCCACCCGCTCACACACACACTGTACCCCATCCAACTCCCCACCCCCACACACACACACTGTACCCCATCCAACTCCCAACCCCCTCACACACACTGTACCCCATCCAACTCCCCACCCTCACACACACTGAACACCATGTAACTGCCCACCCCCTCACACACACACTGTACCCCATCCAACTCCCCACCCCCACACACACTGTATCCCATCCAACTCCCCAGCCCCTCACACACACTGTACCCCATCCAACTCCCCACCCCCTCACACACACTGTACTCCATCCAACTCCCCACTGCCTCACACACACTGTACCCCATCCAACTCCCCAGCCCTCACACACACTGTACCCCATCCAACTCCCCAACACCTCACACACTCTGTATCCCATCAAACTCCCCACTCCCTCACATACACTGTACCCCATCCAACTCCCCACCCTCACACACACTGTACCCCATCCAACTCCCTACCCCCTCACACACACTGTTCCCCATCCAACTCCCCATCCACTCACACACACTGTATCCCATCCAACTCCCCACCCCCTCACACTCACTGTACAGCAACCAACTCCCCACCATCACACACACACTGTACCTGATCCAAATCCCTACCCCCTCACACACACTGTACCCATCCAACTCCCCACCCTCACATACACCATGTACCCCATCCATCACCCCACCCCCTCACACACACTGTACCCCATCAACTCCCCACCCCCTCACACACACTGTACCCCATCCAAATCCCCACCTCACACACACACTGTACCCCATCCAACTCCCCACCCCCTCACATACACTCTACCCCATCAACTCCCCACCCCCTCATACACACTGTACCCCATCCAACTCCACACCCACTCGCACACACACTGTACCACATCCAACTCCACAGCCCCACACACACACTGTACCCCATGCAACTCCCCACTCCCTCACACACACTGTACCCCATTCAACTCCCCACCCTCACACACACTGTACCCCATCCAACTCCCCACCCTCACATACACACTGTACCCCGTCCAGCTCCCCACCCCCTCACACACACTGTACCCCATCCAATTCCCCACCCCCTCACACACACTGTACCCCATCCAATTCCCCATCCCGTCACACACACTGTACCCCATCCAACTCCCCACCCCCTCACACACACTGTACCCCATCCAACTCCCCACCCGCTCACACACACTGTACACCACCCAATTCCCCACCCCCTCACACACTGTACACCATCCAACTCCCCACCCTCACACACACACTGTACCCCATCCAACTCCCCACTGCCTCACACACACAGCACCCTATCCAACTCCCCACTGCCTCACACACACTGTACCCCATCCAACTCACTACCCCCTCACACACACACTGTACCCCATCCAAATCCCCACCCTCACACACACATTGTACCCCATCCAATTCCCCACCCCATCACACACACTGTACCCTATCCAACTCCCCACCCCCTCACACATACTGTATCCCATCCAACTCCCCACCCCCTCACACACACTGTACCCCATCCAACGCCCCACCCGCTCACACACACTGTACACCATCCAATTCCCCACCCCCTCACACACTGTACCCCATCCAACTCCCCACCCGCTCACACACACACTGTACCCCATCCAAATCCCCACCCCCACACACTGTACCCCATCCAACTCCCCACCCCCTCACACACACTGTACCCCATTCAATTCCCCACCCTCACACACACTGTACCCCATCCAACTCCCCACCCGCACATACACACTGTACCCCGTCCAGCTCCCCACCCCCTCACACACACTGTACCCCATCCAATTCCCCACCCCCTCACACACACTGTACCCCATCCAATTCCCCATCCCGTCACACACACTGTACCCCATCCAACTCCCCACTGCCTCACACACACAGCACCTCATCCAACTCCCCACTGCCTGACACACACTGTACCCCATCCAACTCACTACCCCCTCACACACACACTGTACCCCATCCAATTCCCCACCCTCAAACACACACTGTACCCCATCCAATTCTCCACCCCATCACACACACTGCACCCTATCCAACTCCCCACACTCACACACACACTGTACCCCATCCAACTCCCCAACCCTCACACACACACTGTACCCCATGCAACTCCCCACCCCCTCACACATACTGTATCCCATCCAACTCCCCACCCCCTCACACACACTGTACCCCATCCAACTCCCCACCCTCACACACACACTGTACCCCATCCAACTCCCCACCCCATCACACACACATTGTACCCCAACCAACTCCCCACCCCCTCACACACACTGTACCCCATCCAAATCCTCACCCTCACACACACACTGTAACCCATTCACACACACTGTACCCCATCCAACTCCCCACCCTCACACACACTGAACCCCATGCAACTGCCCACGCCCTCACACACACACTGTACCCCATCCAACTCCCAACCCCCTCACACACACTGTACCCCATCCAACTCCCCACCCTCACACACACTGAACACCATGTAACTGCCCACCCCCTCACACACACACTGTACCCCATCCAACTCCCCACCCCCACACACACTGTATCCCATCCAACTCCCCAGCCCCTCACACACACTGTACCCCATCCAACTCCCCACCCCCTCACACACACTGTACTCCATCCAACTCCCCACTGCCTCACACACACTGTACCCCATCCAACTCCCCAGCCCTCACACACACTGTACCCCATCCAACTCCCATCACACACACTGTACCTCATCCAACTCCCCAACACCTCACACACTCTGTATCCCATCAAACTCCCCACTCCCTCACATACACTGTACCCCATCCAACTCCCCACCCTCACACACACTGTACCCCATCCAACTCCCTACCCCCTCACACACACTGTTCCCCATCCAACTCCCCATCCACTCACACACACTGTATCCCATCCAACTCCCCACCCCCTCACACTCACTGTACAGCAACCAACTCCCCACCATCACACACACACTGTACCTGATCCAAATCCCTACCCCCTCACACACACTGTATCCCATCCAACTCCCCACCCTCACATACACCATGTACCCCATCCATCACCCCACCCCCTCACACACACTGTACCCCATCAACTCCCCACCCCCTCACACACACTGTACCCCATCCAAATCCCCACCTCACACACACACTGTACCCCATCCAACTCCCCAACCCTCACACACACACTGTACCCCATGCAACTCCCCACCCCCTCACACATACTGTATCCCATCCAACTCCCCACCCCCTCACACACACTGTACCCCATCCAACTCCCCACCCTCACACACACACTGTACCCCATCCAACTCCCCACCCCATCACACACACATTGTACCCCAACCAACTCCCCACCCCCTCACACACACTGTACCCCATCCAAATCCTCACCCTCACACACACACTGTAACCCATTCACACACACTGTACCCCATCCAACTCCCCACCCTCACACACACTGAACCCCATGCAACTGCCCACGCCCTCACACACACACTGTACCCCATCCAACTCCCAACCCCCTCACACACACTGTACCCCATCCAACTCCCCACCCTCACACACACTGAACACCATGTAACTGCCCACCCCCTCACACACACACTGTACCCCATCCAACTCCCCACCCCCACACACACTGTATCCCATCCAACTCCCCAGCCCCTCACACACACTGTACCCCATCCAACTCCCCACCCCCTCACACACACTGTACTCCATCCAACTCCCCACTGCCTCACACACACTGTACCCCATCCAACTCCCCAGCCCTCACACACACTGTACCCCATCCAACTCCCATCACACACACTGTACCTCATCCAACTCCCCAACACCTCACACACTCTGTATCCCATCAAACTCCCCACCCCCTCACACTCACTGTACAGCAACCAACTCCCCACCATCACACACACACTGTACCTGATCCAAATCCCTACCCCCTCACACACACTGTATCCCATCCAACTCCCCACCCTCACATACACCATGTACCCCATCCATCACCCCACCCCCTCACACACACTGTACCCCATCAACTCCCCACCCCCTCACACACACTGTACCCCATCCAAATCCCCACCTCACACACACACTGTACCCCATCCAACTCCCCACCCCCTCACATACACTCTACCCCATCAACTCCCCACCCCCTCATACACACTGTACCCCATCCAACTCCACACCCACTCGCACACACACTGTACCACATCCAACTCCCCAGCCCCACACACACACTGTACCCCATGCAACTCCCCACTCCCTCACACACACTGTACCCCATTCAACTCCCCACCCTCACACACACTGTACCCCATCCAACTCCCCACCCTCACATACACACTGTACCCCGTCCAGCTCCCCACCCCCTCACACACACTGTACCCCATCCAATTCCCCACCCGCTCACACACACTGTACCCCATCCAATTCCCCATCCCGTCACACACACTGTACCCCATCCAACTCCCCACTGCCTCACACACACAGCACCCTATCCAACTCCCCACTGCCTCACACACACTGTACCCCATCCAACTCACTACCCCCTCACACACACACTGTACCCCATCCAAATCCCCACCCTCACACACACACTGTACCCCATCCAATTCCCCACCCCATCACACACACTGTACCCTATCCAACTCCCCACCCCCTCATACACACACTGTGCCCCATCCAACTCCCCAACCCTCACACACACACTGTACCCGTGCAACTCCCCACCCCCTCACACATACTGTATCCCATCCAACTCCCCACCCCCTCACACACACTGTACCCCATCCAACTCCCCACCCGCTCACACACACTGTACACCATCCAATTCCCCACCCCCTCACACACTGTACCCCATCCAACTCCCCACCCGCTCACACACACACTGTACCCCATCCAAATCCCCACCCCCACACACTGTACCCCATCCAACTCCCCACCCCCTCACACACACTGTACCCCATTCAATTCCCCACCCTCACACACACTGTACCCCATCCAACTCCCCACCCTCACATACACACTGTACCCCGTCCAGCTCCCCACCCCCTCACACACACTGTACCCCATCCAATTCCCCACCCCCTCACACACACTGTACCCCATCCAATTCCCCATCCCGTCACACACACTGTACCCCATCCAACTCCCCACTGCCTCACACACACTGTACCCCATCCAACTCACTACCCCCTCACACACACACTGTACCCCATCCAAATCCCCACCCTCACACACACACTGTACCCCATCCAATTCTCCACCCCATCACACACACTGCACCCTATCCAACTCCCCACACTCACACACACACTGTACCCCATCCAAATCCCCACCCTCACACACACACTGTACCCCATCCAATTCTCCACCCCATCACACACACTGCACCCTATCCAACTCCCCACACTCACACACACACTGTACCCCATCCAACTCCCCACCCTCACACACACACTGTACCCCATCCAACTCCCCACCCCATCACACACACATTGTACCCCAACCAACTCCCCACCCCCTCACACAAACTGTACCCCATCCAAATCCTCACCCTCACACACACACTGTAACCCATTCACACACACTGTACCCCATCCAACTCCCCACCCGCTCACACACACACTGTACCCCATCCAACTCCCCACCCCCACACACACACACTGTACCCCATCCAACTCCCCACCCACTCTCACACACTGTACCCCATCCAACTCCCCACCCCCTCACACACACTGTACCACATCCAAAACCCCACCCTCCACACACTGTAACACATTCATCACCCTACCCCCTCACACACACTGTACCCCATACAACTCCCCACCCGCTCACACACACACTATACCCCATCCAACAACCCACCCTCTCACACACACTGTACTGCATCCAAATCCCGACCCCCACACACACACACTGTACCCCATCCAACTCCCCACCCACTTTCACACACTGTACCCCATCCAACTCCCCACCCCCTCACAAACACTATACCCCATCAACGCCCCACCCCCTCACACACACTGTACCCCATCCAACTCCCCACCCCCTCTCACACACTGTACCTCATCCAACCCCCCAACCCCTCACACACACTGTACCCCATCCAACTCCCACCACCTCACATACACTGTACCCCATCCAACTCCCCAGCCTCACACACACTGTTCCCCAACCAAGTCCCCACCCCGTCACACACACTGTACCCCATCCAATTCCTCATCCCCTCACACACACACTGTACCACATCCAACTCCCCACCCTCACACACACTGAACCCCATGCAACTGCCCACGCCGTCACATACACACTGTACCCCATCCAACTCCCCACCCCCTCACACACACTGTACCCCATCCAACTCCCCACTGCCTCACACACACAGCACCCCATCCAACTCCCCACTGCCTCACACACACTGTACCCTATCCAACTCCCCACACTCACACACACACTGTACCCCATCCAACTCCCCAGCCCTCACACACACACTGTCCCCATGCAACTCACCACCCCCTCACACATACTGTATCCCATCCAACTCCCCACCCCCTCACACACACTGTACCCCATCAACTCCCCACCCCCTCACACACACTGTACCCGATCCATCACCCCACCATCACAACACACTGTACCCCATCCATCACCCCACCCCCTCACACACACTGTACCCCATCAACTCCCCACCCCCTCACACACACTGTACCCCATCCAACTCCCCACCCTCACACACACACTGTACCCCATCCAACTCCCCACCCCATCACACACACACTGTACCCCATCCAACTCCCGACCCCCTCACACTCAGTGTACCCCATCCAACTCCCCACCCTCACACACACAGAACCCCATGCAACTGCCCACGCCCTTACACACACACTGTACCCCATCCAACTCCCCACCCCGTCACACACACTGTACCCCATCCAACTCCCCACCCTCACACACACTGAACCCCATGCAACTGCCCACGCCGTCACAGACACACTGTACCCCATCCAACTCCCCACCCTCACACACACTGTACCCCATCCAACTCCCCACCATCACACACACACTGTACCTGATCCAAATCCCTACCCCCTCACACACACTGTACCCCATCCAACTCCCCACCCTCACACACACACTGTACCCCGTCCAACTCCCCACCCCCTCACACACACTGTACCCCATCCAATTCCCCACCCCCTCACACACACTGTACCCCATTCAACTCCCCACCCTCACACACACTGAACCCCATCCAACTCCCCACCCTCACACACACACTGTACCGCATCCAAATCCCCACCCTCACACACACACACTGTACCCCATCCAACTCCACACCCCCTCACACACACTCTACCCCATCAACTCCCCACCCCCTCATACACACTGTACCCCATCCAACTCCACACCCACTCACACACACACTGTACCACATCCAACTCCCCAGCCCCACACACACACTGTACCCCATCCAACTCCCCACCCCCTCACACACACTGTACCACATCCAACTCCCCACTGCCTCACACACACTGTACCCCATCCAACTTCCTACCCCCTCACACACACACTGTACCCCATCCAAATCCCCACCCTCACACACACACTGTACCCCATCCAACTCCCCACCCCCTCACACATACTGTATCCCATCCAACTCCCCACCCCCTCACACACACTGTACCCCATCCAACTCCCCACCCGCTCACACACACTGTACACCATCCAATTCCCCACCCCCTCACACACTGTACCCCATCCAACTCCCCACCCTGACACACACAAACTGTACCCCATCCAACTCCCCACCCCCTCACACATACTGTATCCCATCCAACTCCCCACCCCCTCACACACACTGTACCTCATCCAACTCCCCACCCCCTCACACACACACTATACCCCATCCAACAACCCACCCTCTCACACACACTGTACTGCATCCAAATCCCCACCCCCACACACACACACTGTACCCCATCCAACTCCCCATCCACTTTCACACACTGTACCCAATTCAACTCCCCACCCCCTCACACACACTATACCCCATCAACTCCCCACCCCCTCACACACACTGTACCCCATCCAACTCCACACCCCCTCACACACACACTGTACCCCATCCAACTCCCCACCCCCTCTCACACACTGTACCTCATCCAACCCCCCAACCCCTCACACACACTGTACTCCATCCATCACTCCACCCCCTCACACACACTGTACCCCAGCCAACTCCTCACCTCTCAAACTCAATGCACAGCATCCAACTCCCCACCATCACATACACACTATACCCGATCCAACTCCCTAATCCCTCACACACACTGTACCCCATCAACTCCCCACCCCCTCACACACACTGTACCCCATCCAACTCCCCACCCTCACACACACTGAACCCCATGCAACTGCCCACGCCCTCACACACACACTGTACCCCATCCAACTCCCCACCCCCTCACACACACTGTACCCCATCCAACTCCCAACCCTCACACACACTGAACCCCATGTAACTGCCCACCCCCTCACACACACACTGTACCCCATCCAACTCCCCACCCCCACACACACTGTATCCCATGCAACTCCACAGCCCCTCACACACACTGTACCCCATCCAACTCCCCACCCCCTCACACACACTGTACTCCATCCAACTCCCCACTGCCTCACACACACTGTACCCCATCCAACTCACCAGCCCTCACACACACTGTACCCCATCCAACTCCCATCACACACACTGTACCTCATCCAACTCCCCAACCCCTCACACACTCTGTATCCCATCAAACTCCCCACTCCCTCACATACACTGTACCCCATCCAACTCCCCACCCTCACACACACTGTACCCCATCCAACTCCCTACCCCCTCACACACACTGTGCCCCATCCAACTCCCCATCCACTCACACACACTGTATCCCATCCAACTCCCCACCCCCTCACACTCACTGTACAGCAACCAACTCCCCACCATCACACACACACTGTACCTGATCCAAATCCCTACCCCCTCACACACACTGTACCCATCCAACTCCCCACCCTCACATAGACACTGTACCCCGTCCAACTCCCCACCCCCTCACACACACTGTACCCCATCCAATTCCCCACCCCCTCACACACACTGTACCCCATCCAACTCCACACCCACTCGCACACACACTGTACCACATCCAACTCCCCAGCCCCACACACACACTGTACCCCATCCAACTCCCCACTCCCTCACACACACTGTACCCCATTCAACTCCCCACCCTCACACACACTGTACCCCATCCAACTCCCCACCCTCACATACACACTGTACCCCGTCCAGCTCCCCACCCCCTCACACACACTGTACCCCATCCAATTCCCCACCCCCTCACACACACTGTACCCCATCCAATTCCCCATCCCGTCACACACACTGTACCCCATCCAACTCCCCACTGCCTCACACACACAGCACCCCATCCAACTCCCCACTGCCTCACACACACTGTACCCCATCCAACTCACTACCCCCTCACACACACACTGTACCCCATCCAAATCCCCACCCTCACACACACACTGTACCCCATCCAATTCCCCACCCCATCACACACACTGTACCCTATCCAACTCCCCACCCCCTCATACACACACTGTGCCCCATCCAACTCCCCAACCCTCACACACACACTGTACCCCGTGCAACTCCCCACCCCCTCACACACACTGTACCCCATCCAACTCCCCACCCTGACACACACACTGTACCCCATCCAACTCCCCACCCCCTCACACACACACTGTACCCCAACCAACACCCCACCCCCACACACTGTACCCCATCCAACTCCCCACCCCCTCACACACACTGTACCCCATCCAACTCCCCACCCCCTCACACACACACTATACCCCATCCAACAACCCACCCTCTCACACACACTGTACTGCATCCAAATCCCGACCCCCACACACACACACTGTACCCCATCCAACTCCCCACCCTCACACACACTGACCCCATCCAACTCCCCACCCCCACACACACTGTATCCCATCCAACTCCCCAGCCCCTCACACACACTGTACCCCATCCAACTCCCCACCCCGTCACACACACTGTACTCCATCCAACTCCCCACTGCCTCACACACACTGTACCCCATCCAACTCCCCAGCCCTCACACACACTGTACCCCATCCAACTCCCATCACACACACTGTACCTCATCCAACTCCCCAACCCCTCACACACTCTGTATCCCATCAAACTCCCCACTCCCTCACATACACTGTACCCCATCCAACTCCCCCACCCTCACACACACTGTACCCCATCCAACTCCCTACCCCCTCACACACACTGTGCCCCATCCAACTCCCCATCCACTCACACACACTGTATCCCATCCAACTCCCCACCCCCTCACACTCACTGTAGAGCAACCAACTCCCCACCATCACACACACACTGTACCTTATCCAAATCCCTACCCCCTCACACACACTGTACCCATCCAACTCCACACCCTCACATACACACTGTACCCCATCCAATTCCCCACCCCCTCACACACACTGTACCCCATTCAACTCCCCACCCTCACACACACTGAACCCCATCCAACTCCCCACCCTCACACACACACTGTACCCCATCCAATTCCCCACCCTCACACACACACTGTACCCCATCCAACTCCCCACCCCCTCACATACACTCTACCCCATCAACTCCCCACCCCCTCATACACACTGTACCCCATCCAACTCCACACCCACTCGCACACACACTGTACCACATCCAACTCCCCAGCCCCACACACACACTGTACCCCATCCAACTCCCCACTCCCTCACACACACTGTACCCCATTCAACTCCCCACCCTCACACACACTGTACCCCATCCAACTCCCCACCCTCACATACACACTGTACCCCGTCCAGCTCCCCACCCCCTCACACACACTGTACCCCATCCAATTCCCCACCCCCTCACACACACTGTACCCCATTCAACTCCCCACCCTCACACACACTGTACCCCATCCAACTCCCCACCCTCACATACACACTGTACCCCGTCCAGCTCCCCACCCCCTCACACACACTGTACCCCATCCAATTCCCCACCCCCTCACACACACTGTACCCCATCCAATTCCCCATCCCGTCACACACACTGTACCCCATCCAACTCCCCACTGCCTCACACACACAGCACCCTATCCAACTCCCCACTGCCTCACACACACTGTACCCCATCCAACTCCCCACCCACTCTCACACACTGTACCCCATCCAACTCCCCAGCCCTCACACACACTGTACCACATCCAAAACCCCACCCTCCACACACTGTAACACATTTATCACCCTACCCCCTCACACACACTGTACCCCATCCAACTCCCCACCCCCTCACACACACACTATACCCCATCCAACAACCCACCCTCTCACACACACTGTACTGCATCCAAATCCCCACCCCCACACACACACACTGTACCCCATCCAACTCCCCACCCACTTTCACACACTGTACCCCATCCAACTCCCCACCCCCTCACAAACACTATACCCCATCAACGCCCCACCCCCTCACACACACTATACCCCATCCAACTCCCCACCCCCTCTCACACACTGTACCTCATCCAACCCCCCAACCCCTCACACACACTGTACCCCATCCAACTCCCACCACCTCACATACACTGTACCCCATCCAACTCCCCAGCCTCACACACACTGTTCCCCATCGAACTCCCCACCCCGTCACACACACTGTACCCCATCCAACTCCCCACTCCCTCACACACACTGTACCCCATTCAACTCCCCACCCTCACACACACTGTACCCCATCCAACTCCCCACCCCCTCACACACACTGTACCCCATCCAATTCCCCACCCGCTCACACACACTGTACCCCATCCAATTCCCCATCCCGTCACACACACTGTACCCCATCCAACTCCCCACTGCCTCACACACACAGCACCCTATCCAACTCCCCACTGCCTCACACACACTGTACCCCATCCAACTCACTACCCCCTCACACACACACTGTACCCCATCCAAATCCCCACCCTCACACACACACTGTACCCCATTCAATTCCCCACCCCATCACACACACTGTACCCTATCCAACTCCCCACCCCCTCATACACACACTGTGCCCCATCCAACTCCCCAACCCTCACACACACACTGTACCCCATGCAATTCCCCACCCCCTCACACATACTGTATCCCATCCAACTCCCCACCCCCTCACACACACTGTACCCCATCCAACTCCCCACCCTCACATACACACTGTACCCCGTCCAGCTCCCCACCCCCTCACACACACTGTACCCCATCCAATTCCCCACCCCCTCACACACACTGTACCCCATCCAATTCCCCATCCCGTCACACACACTGTACCCCATCCAACTCCCCACTGCCTCACACACACAGCACCCTATCCAACTCCCCACTGCCTCACACACACTGTACCCCATCCAACTCACTACCCCCTCACACACACACTGTAGCCCATCCAAATCCCCACCCTCACACACACACTGTACCCCATTCAATTCCCCACCCCATCACACACACTGTACCCTATCCAACTCCCCACACCGTCACACACACTGTACCCCATCCAATTCCTCATCCCCTCACACACACACTGTACCACATCCAACTCCCCACCCTCACACACACTGTACCCCATCCATCACCCCACCCCCTCACACACACTGTACCCCATCAACTCCCCACCCCCTCACACACACTGTACCCGATCCATCACCCCACCATCACAACACACTGTACCCCATCCATCACCCCACCCCCTCACACACACTGTACCCCATCAACTCCCCACCCCCTCACACACACTGTACCCCATCCAACTCCCCACCCTCACACACACACTGTACCCCATCCAACTCCCCACCCCCTCACACACACACTGTACCCCATCCAACTCCCGACCCCCTCACACTCAGTGTACCCCATCCAACTCCCCACCCTCACACACACTGAACCCCATCCAACTCCTCACCCCCACACACACACTGTATCCCATCCAACTCCCACACCCTCACACACACTGTACCCATGCAACTCTGTACCCTCACAAACACACTGTACCCCATCCAACTCCCCATCTCCTCACACACACTGTACCCCATCCAACTCCCCACCCCTTCACACACACTGTACCCCATCCAACTCCCCACCTCCTCACACACACTGTACCACATCCAACTCCCCACCCCCACACACACACTGTACCGCATCCAACTCCCCAGCCCCTCACACACACTGTACCCCATCCAACTCCCCAACCCCTCACACACACACTGTACCACATCCAACTCCCCACCCCCACACACACACTGTACCGCATCCAACTCCCCAGCCCCTCACACACACTGTACCCCATCCAACTGCCCATCCCCTCACACACACTGTACCCCATCCAACTCCCCACACCCTCACTCACACTGTACCCCATCCAACTCCCCACACCCTCACACACACTGTACCGCATCCAACTCCCCAGCCCCTCACACACACTGTACCCCATCCAACTGCCCATCCCCTCACACACACTGTACCCCATCCAACTCCCCACACCCTCACACACACTGTACCTCATCCAACTCCCCAACCCCTCACACACTCTGTGTCCCATCAAACTCCCCACTCCCTCACACACAGTGTACCCCATCCAACTCCCCACCCTCACACACACTGTACCCCATCCAATTCCCCACACCCTCACACACACTGTGCCCATTCAACTCCCCATCCCCTCACACACACTGTATCCCATCCAACTCCCCACCCCCTCACACTCGCTGGACAGCAACCAACTCCCCACCCTCACACACACACTGTACCCCATCCAACTCCCCACCCCCTCACACACACTGTACCCAATCCAACTCCCCACCCTCACACACACTGAACCCCATGCAACTGCCCACCCCCTCACACACACACTGTACCCCATCCAACTCCCCACCCTCAAACACACACACTGTACCACATCCAACTCCCCACCCCCTCACACACGCTGTACCCCATCCAACTCCCCACTGCCTCACACACACTGTACCACATCCAACACCCCACCCCCTCACACACACACTGTACCACATCCAACTCCCCACCCCCACACACACACACTGTACCACATCCAACTCCCCACCCCCTCAAACACGCTGTACCCCATCCAACTCCCCACTGCCTCACACACACTGTCCCCATCCAACTCCACACCCCCTCACACACACTGTACCCCATCCAACTCCCATCACACACACTGTACCTCATCCAACTCCCCAACCCCTCACACGCGCTGTATCGCATCCAACTCCCCACCCCCTCACACACACTGTACCCCATCCAACTCCCCACCCTCACATACACTGTACCCCATCTAACTCCCCACCCCCTCACACACACTGTGCCCCATCCAACTCCCCATCCTCACACACACTGTACCTCAGCCAACAACCCACCCCCTCACACACACACACTGTACCCCATCCAACTCCCCACCCTCACACACACTGTACCCCATCCAACTCCCTACCCGCTCACACACACTGTGCCCCATCCAACTCCCCATCCACTCACACACACTGTATACCATCCAACTCCCCACCCTCACACACACACTGTACACCATCCAATTCCCCACCCCCTCACACACTGTACCCCATCCAAATCCCCACCCTCACACACACAATGTACCCCATTCAACTCCCCACGCCCTCACACACACTGTACCCCATCCAACTCCCCACCCGCTCACACACACACTGTACCCCATCCAAATCCCCACCCCCACACACACACACTGTACCCCATCCAACTCCCCACCCACTCTCACACACTGTACCCCATCCAACTCCCCACCCCCTCACACACACTGTACCCCATCCAACACCCCACCCTCACACACACTGTACCCCATCCAACTCCCCAGCCTCACACACACTATTCCCCATCGAACTCCCCACCCCGTCACACACACTGTACCCCATCCAACTCCCCACTCCCTCACACACACTGTACCCCATTCAACTCCCCACCCTCACACACACTGTACCCCGTCCAGCTCCCCACCCCCGCACACACACTGTACCCCATCCAATTCCCCACCCCCTCACACACACTGTACCCCATCCAATTCCCCATCCCGTCACACACACTGTACCCCATCCAACTCCCCACTGCCTCACACACACAGCACCCTATCCAACTCCCCACTGCCTCACACACACTGTACCCCATCCAACTCACTACCCCCTCACACACACACTGTACCCCATCCAAATCACCACCCTCACACACACACTGTACCCCATTCAATTCCCCACCCCCTCACACACACTGTACCCCATCCAACTCCCCACCCGCTCACACACACTGTACACCATCCAATTCCCCACCCCCTCACACACTGTACCCCATCCAACTCCCCACCCTCACACACACACTGTACCCCATCCAACTCCCCACCCCATCACACACACATTGTACCCCAACCAACTCCCCACCCCCTCACACACACTGTACCCCATCCAAATCCTCACCCTCACACACACACTGTAACCCATTCACACACACTGTACCCCATCCAACTCCCCACACGCTCACACACACACTATACCCCATCCAACTCCCCACCCCCTCACACACACTGTACCACATCCAACACCCCACCCTCACACACACTGTACCCCATCCAACTCCCCACCTCCTCACACACACTCTGTACCCCATCCAACTCTCCACCCCCACACACACACACTGTACCCCATCCAACTCCCCACCCACTCTCACACACTGTACCCCATCCAACTCCCCAACCCCTCACACACACACTATACCCCATCCAACAACCCACCCTCTCACACACACTGTACTGCATCCAAATCCCCACCCCCACACACACACTGTACCCCATCCAACTCCCCACCCACTTTCACACACTGTACCCCATCCAACTCCCCACCCCCTCACAAACACTATACCCCATCAACGCCCCACCCCCTCACACACACTGTACCCCATCCAACTCCACACCCCCTCTCACACACTGTACCTCATCCAACCCCCCAACCCCTCACACACACTGTACCCCATCCAACTCCCACCACCTCACATACACTGTACCCCATCCAACTCCCCAGCCTCACACACACTGTTCCCCATCGAACTCCCCACCCCATCACACACACTGTACCACATCCATCACCCCACCCCCTCACACACACTGTACCCCATCAACTCCCCACCCCCTCACACACACTGTACCCGATCCATCACCCCACCATCACAACACACTGCACCCCATCCATCACCCCACCCCCTCACACACACTGTACCCCATCAACTCCCCACCCCCTCACACACACTGTACCCCATCCAACTCCCCACCCTCACACACACACTGTACCCCATCCAACTCCCCACCCTCACACACACTGAACCCCATCCAACTCCCGACCCCCTCACACACACACTGTACCCCATCCAAATCCCCACCCCCACACACACACACTGTACCCCATCCAACTCCCCACCCACTCTCACACACTGTACCCCATCCAACTCCCCACCCCCTCACACACACTGTACCCCATCCAACTCCCCACCCTCACATACACACTGTACCCCGTCCAGCTCCCCACCCCCGCACACACACTGTACCCCATCCAATTCCCCACCCCCTCACACACACTGTACCCCATCCAATTCCCCATCCCGTCACACACACTGTACCCCATCCAACTCCCCACTGCCTCACACACACAGCACCCTATTCAACTCCCCACTGCCTCACACACACTGTACCCCATCCAACTCACTACCCCCTCACACACACACTGTACCCCATCCAGCTCCCCACCCTCACACACACTGAACCCCATTCAACTCCCGACCCCCTCACACACACACTGTACCCCATCCAAATCCCCACCCCCACACACACACACTTTACCCTATCCAACTCCCCACCCCCTCATACAAACACTGTGCCCCATCCAACTCCCCAACCCTCACACATACACTGTACCCCATGCAACTCCCCACCCCCTCACACATACTGTATCCCATCCAACTCCCCACCCCCTCACACACACTGTACCCCATCCAACTCCCCACCCGCTCACACACACTGTACACCATCCAATTCCCCACCCCCTCACACACTGTACCCCATCCAACTCCCCACCCTCACACACACACTGTACCCCATCCAACTCCCCACCCCATCACACACACATTGTACCCCAACCAACTCCCCACCCCCTCACACACACTGTACCCCATCCAAATCCTCACCCTCACACACACACTGTAACCCATTCACACACACTGTACCCCATCCAACTCCCCACACGCTCACACACACACTATACCCCATCCAATTCCCCACCCACTCACACACACTGTACCACATCCAACACCCCACCCTCACACACACTGTACCCCATCCAACTTCCCACCTCCTCACACACACTCTGTACCCCATCCAACTCTCCACCCCCACACACACACACTGTACCCCATCCAACTCCCCACCCACTCTCACACACTGTACCCCATCCAACTCCCCACCCCTCACACACACTGTACCACATCCAAAACCCCACCCTCCACACACTGTAACACATTCATCACCCTACCCCCTCACACACACTGTACCCCATACAACTCCCCAACCCCTCACACACACACTATACCCCATCCAACAACCCACCCTCTCACACACACTGTACTGCATCCAAATCCCCACCCCCACACACACAATGTACCCCATCCAACTCCCCACCCACTTTCACACACTGTACCCCATCCAACTCCCCACCCCCTCACAAACACTATACCCCATCAACGCCCCACCCCCTCACACACACTGTACCCCATCCAACTCCACACCCCCTCTCACACACTGTACCTCATCCAACCCCCCAACCCCTCACACACACTGTACCCCATCCAACTCCCACCACCTCACATACACTGTACCCCATCCAACTCCCCAGCCTCACACACACTGTTCCCCATCGAACTCCCCACCCCGTCACACACACTGTACCCCATCCAATTCCTCATCCCCTCACACACACACTGTACCACATCCAACTCCCCACCCTCACACACACTGTACCCCATCCATCACCCCACCCCCTCACACACACTGTACCCCATCAACTCCCCACCCCCTCACACACACTGTACCCGATCCATCACCCCACCATCACAACACACTGTACCCCATCCATCACCCCACCCCCTCACACACACTGTACCCCATCAACTCCCCACCCCCTCACACACACTGTACCCCATCCAACTCCCCACCCTCACACACACACTGTACCCCATCCAACTCCCCACCCTCACACACACTGAACCCCATCCAACTCCCGACCCCCTCACACTCAGTGTACCCCATCCAACTCCCCACCCTCACACTCACTGAACCCCATCCAACTCCCCACCCCCACACACACACTGTATCCCATCCAACTCCCACACCCTCACACACACACTGTACCGCATCCAACTCCCCAGCCCCTCACACACACTGTATCCCATCCAACTCCCACACCCTCACACACACACTGTACCACATCCAACTCCCCACCTCCACACACACACTGTACCGCATCCAACTCCACAGCCCCTCACACACACTGTACCCCATCCAACTGCCCATCCCCTCACACACACTGTACCCCATCCAACTCCCCACACCCTCACTCACACTGTACCCCATCCAACTCCCCACACCCTCACACACACTGTACCCCATCCAACTCCCATCACACACACTGTACCTCATCCAACTCCCCAACCCCTCACACACTCTGTATCCCATCAAACTCCCCACTCCCTCACACACAGTGTACCCCATCCAACTCCCCACCTCACACACACTGTACCCCATGCAACTCCCCACACCCTCACACACACTGAGCCCATTCAACTCCCCATCCCCTCACACACACTGTATCCCATCCAACTCCCCACCCCCTCACACTCACTGGACAGCAACCAACTCCCCACCCTCACACACACACTGTACCCCATCCAACTCCCCACCCCCTCACACACACTGTACCCAATCCAACTCCCCACCCTCACACACACTGAACCCCATTGAACTGCCCACCCCCTCACACACACACTGTACCCCATCCAACTCCCCACCCTCAAACACACACACTGTACCACATCCAACTCCCCACCCTCTCACACACGCTGTACCCCATCCAACTCCCCACTGCCTCACACACACTGTACCACATCCAACACCCCACCCCCTCACACACACACTGTACCACATCCAACTCCCCACCCCCACACACACACACTGTACCACATCCAACTCCCCACTGCCTCACACACACTGTCCCCATCCAACTCCACACCCCCTCACACACACTGTACCCCATCCAACTCCCATCACACACACTGTACCTCATCCAACTCCCCAACCCCTCACACGCGCTGTCTCGCATCCAACTCCCCACCCCCTCACACACACTGTACCCCATCCAACTCCCCACCCTCACATACACTGTACCCCATCTAACTCCCCACCCCCTCACACACACTGTGCCCCATCCAACGCCCCATCCTCACACACACTGTACCTCAGCCAACAACCCACCCCCTCACACACACACACTGTACCCCATCCAACTCCCCACCCTCACACACACTGTACCCCATCCAACTCCCTACCCGCTCACACACACTGTGCCCCATCCAACTCCCCATCCACTCACACACACTGTATCCCATCCAACTCCCCACCCTCACACACACACTGTACACCATCCAATTCCCCACCCCCTCACACACTGTACCCCATCCAACTCCCCACCCTCACACACACAATGTACCCCATTCAACTCCCCACGCCCTCACACACACTGTACCCCATCCAACTCCCCACCCGCTCACACACACACTGTACCCCATCCAAATCCCCACCCCCACACACACACACTGTACCCCATCCAACTCTCCACCCACTCTCACACACTGTACCCCATCCAACTCCCCACCCCCTCACACACACTGTACCCCATCCAACACCCCACCCTCACACACACTGTACCCCATCCAACTCCCCACCCTCCACACACAGTAACACATTCACCACCCTACCCCCTCACACACACTCTACCCCATCCAACTCCCAGCCTCACACACACACTGTACCCCAGCCAACTCCTCACCTCTCACACTCAATGGACAGCATCCAACTCCCCACTATCACACACACACTATACCCGATCCAACTCCCTAATCCCTCAGACACACTGTACCCCATCAACTCCCCACCCCCTCACACACACTGTACCCCGTCCAACTCCCCACCCCCTCACACACACTGTATCCCATCCAACTCCCAAACCCCCACACACAATGTACCCCGTCCAACTCCCCACCCCTTCACACACACTGTACCCCATCCAACTCCCCACCCCCTCACACACACTGTACCCCATCCAACTCCCCACCCTCACACACACTGAACCCCATCCAACTCCCTACCCCCTCACACACACTGTGCCCCATCCAACTCCCCATCCACTCACACACACTGTATCCCATTAACTCCCCACCCCCTCACACTCACTGTACAGCAACCAACTCCCCACCATCACACACACACTGTACCCCATCCCAATCCTCACCCTCACACACACACTGTACCCCAACCAACTCCCCACCCCCTCACACACAATGTACCCCATCCAACTCCCCACCCCCTCACACACACTGTACCCCATCCAACTCCCCACCCCCTCACACACTGTACCCCATCCAACTCCCCACCCGCTCACACACACTGTACACCATCCAACTCCCCACCCCCTCACACACTGTACCCCATCCAACTCCCCACCCGCACACACACACTGTACCCCATCCAACTCCCCACCCCCTCACACACACACTGTACCCCATCCAACTCCCCAGCCTCACACACACACTGTACCCCATCCAACTCCCCACCCCCTCACACACACTGTACCCCATCCAACTCCACACCCCCTCACACACACTGTACCTCATCCAACTCGCCACTCTCACACACACTGTACCCCATCCAACTCCCCACCCCCACACACACACTGTATCCCATCCAACTCCCCACACCCTCACACACACACTGTACCCCATCCAACTACCCACCCGCTCATACACACACTGTACCCTATCCAACTCCACACCCTCACACACACACTGTATCCCATCCAACTCCCCACCCCCTCACACACACACTGTACCCCATCCAACTCCCCACCCCCTCACACACACTGTACCCCATCCAACTCCCCACCCCCCCTCACACACTGCACCCCATCCAACTCCACACCTTCACACACACACTGTACCCCAGCCAACTGCTCACCTCTCACACTCAATGTACAGCATCCAACTCCCCACTATCACACACACACTATACCCGATCCAACTCCCTAATCCCTCAGACACACTGTACCCCATCAACTCCCCACCACCTCACACACACTGTACCCCGTCCAACTCCCCACCCCCTCACACACACTGTATCCCATCCAACTCCCAAACCCCCACACACACTGTACCCCGTCCAACTCCCCACCCCTTCACACACACTCTACCCCATCCAACTCCCCACACCCTCACACAGACTGTACCCCATCCAACTCCCCACCCTCACACACACTGAACCCCATCCAACTCCAGACCCCCTCACACTCAGTGTACCCCATCCAACTCCCCACCCCCACACACACTGTACCCCGTCCAACTCCCCACCCCCACACACACACTGTATCCCATCCAACTCCCACACCCTCACACACACTGTACCCCAACCAACTCCCCACCCGCTCACACACACTGTACCCATGCAACTCCGTACCCTCACAAACACACTGTACCCCATCCAACTCCTTACCCCCACACACACACTGTACCGCATCCAACTCCCCAGCCCCTCACACACACTGTACCCCATCCAACTCCCCACCCCCTCACACACACACTGTACCACATCCAACTCCCCACCCCCACACACACACTGTACCGCATCCAACTCCACAGCCCCTCACACACACTGTACCCCATCCAACTCCTTACCCCCACACACACACTGTACCGCATCCAACTCCACAGCCCCTCACACACACTGTACCCCATCCAACTGCCCATCCCCTCACACACACTGTACCCCATCCAACTCCCCACACCCTCACACACACTGTACCCCATCCAACTCCCATCACACACACTGTACCTCATCCAACTCCCCAACCCCTCACACACTCTGTATCCCATCAAACTCCCCACCCCCTCACACACAGTGTACCCCATCCAACTCCCCACCCTCACACACACTGTACCCCATCCAACTCCCCACACCCTCACACACACTGTGCCCATTCAACTCCCCATCCCCTCACACACACTGTATCCCATCCAACTCCCCACCCCCTCACACTCACTGGACAGCAACCAACTCCCCACCCTCACACACAAACTGTACCCCATCCAACTCCCCACCCCCTCACACACACTGTACCCAATCCAACTCCCCACCCTCACACACACTGAACCCCATGCAACTGCCCACCCCCTCACACACACACTGTACCCCATCCAACTCCCCACCCTCAAACACACACACTGTACCACATCCAACTCCCCACCCCCTCACACACGCTGTACCCCATCCAACTCCCCACCCTCACACACACTGTACCACATCCAACACCCCACCCCCTCACACACACACTGTACCACATCCAACTCCCCACCCCCACACACACACACTGTACCTCAACCAAATCCCCAACACTTCACACACACACTGTACCCCATCCAACTCCCCACCCCCCCTCACACACTGCACCCCATCCAACTCCACACCCTCACACACACACTGTACCTCATCCAACTACCCACCACCACACACACACTGTACCACATCCAACTCCCCACCCCCTCACACACACTCTAACCCATCCAACTCCCCACCCGCTCACAAACACTGTACCCCATCCAACTCCCCACCCCCTCACACACACTGTACCCCATCCAATTCCCCACCCTCACACACACACACTGTACCACATCCAACTCCACACCCCTTGACACACACAATGTACCCCATCCAACTCCCCACCCCCTCACACACACTGCACCCCATCCAACTCCCCAGCCTCACACACACAATGTACCCCATCCAACTCCCCACCCCCTCACACACACTGTACCCCATCCAACTCCCCAACCCTTACACACACACTGTACCCCATCCAACTCCCCACCCCCTCACACATACTGTACCCCATCCAACTCCCCACCCCCTCACACACACTGTACCCCATCCAACTCCCCACCCGCTCACACACACTGTACACCATCCAAATCCCCACCCCCTCACACACTGTACCCTATCCAACTCCCCACCCCCTCACACACACACTGTACCCCATCCAACTCCCCACCCCCTCACACACACACTGTACCCCAACCAACTCCCCACCCCCTCACACACACTGTACCCCATCCAAATCCTCACCCTCACACACACACTGTACCCCATCCAACTCCCCACCCCCTCACACACACTATACCCCATCCAACAAACCACCCTCTCACACACAGTGTACTGCATCCAAATCCCCACCCCCACACACACACTCCGTACCCCATCCAACTCCCCACCCCCTCACACACACTGTACCCCATCCAACTCCCCAACACCTCACACACACACTGTACCCCATCCAACTCCCCAGCCTCACACACACAATGTACCCCATCCAACTCTCCACCCCCTCACACACACTGCACCCCATCCAACTCCCCAGCCTCACACACACAATGTACCCCATCCAACTCCCCACCCCCTCACACACACTGTACCCCATCCAACTCCCCAACTCTCACACACACACTGTACCCCATCCATCTCCCCACCCCCTCACACATACTGTACCCCATCCTACTCCCCACCCCCTCACACACACTGTACCCCATCCAACTCCCCACCCGCCCACACACACTGTACACCATCCAATTCCCCACCCCCTCACACACTGTACCCCATCCAACTCCCCACCCCCTCACACACACACTGTACCCCATCCAACTCCCCACACCCTCACACACACACTGTACCCCAACCAACTCCCCACCCCCTCACACATACTGTACCCCATTCAAATCCTCACCCTCACACACACACTGTAACCCATTCAACTCCCCACCCCCTCACACACACTGTACCCCATCCAACTCCCCACCCGCTCACACACACACTGTACCCCATCCAACTCCCCACCCCCGCACAAACACTGTACCCCATCCAACTCCCCACCCCCTCACACACACTGTACCCCATCCAAATCCCCACCCTCACACACACACTGTACCCCATCCAACTCCCCACCCCCTCACACACACTGTACCCCATCCAATTCCCCACCCTCACACACACACACTGTACCACATCCAACTCCACACCCCCTCACACACACTGTACCCCATCCAACTCCCCACCCCCTCACACACACTGTGCCCCATCCAATTCCCCACCCTCACACATTCTGTACCTCAACCAACTCCCCAACACCTCACACACACACTGTACCCCATCCAACTCCCCAGCCTCACACACACAATGTACCCCATCCAACTCTCCACCCCCTCACACACACTGCACCCCATCCAACTCCCCAGCCTCACACACACAATGTACCCCATCCAACTCCCCACCCCCTCACACACACTGTACCCCATCCAACTCCCCAACTCTCACACACACACTGTACCCCATACATCTCCCCACGCCCTCACACATACTGTACCCCATCCAACTCCCCACCCCCTCACACACACTGTACCCCATCCAACTCCCCACCCGCTCACACACACTGTACACCATCCAATTCCCCACCCCCTCACACACTGTACCCCACCCAACTCCCCACCCCCTCACACACACACTGTACCCCATCCAACTCCCCACCCCCTCACACACACACTGTACCCCAACCAACTCCCCACCCCCTCACACATACTGTACCCCATTCAAATCCTCACCCTCACACACACACTGTAACCCATTCAACTCCCCACCCCCTCACACACACTGTACCCCATCCAACTCCCCACCCGCTCACACACACACTGTACCCCATCCAACTCCCCACCCCCTCACACACACTATACCCCATCCAACAACCCACCCTCTCACACACAGTGTACTGCATCCAAATCCCCACCCCCACACACACACTCTGTACCCCATCCAACTCCCCATCCACTTTCACAGACTGTACCCCATCCAACTCCCCACCCCCTCACACACACTATACCCCATCAACTCCCCACCCCCTCACACACACTGTACCCCATCCAACTCCACACCCCCTCACACACACACTGTACCCCATCCAACTCCCCACCCCCTCTCACACACTGTACCTCATCCAACGCCCCAACCCCTCACACACACTGTACCCCATCCATCACTCCACCCCCTGACACACACAGTACCCCAGCCAACTCCTCACCTCTCACACTCAATGTACAGCATCCAACTCCCCACCATCACACACACACTATACCCGATCCAACTCCCTAATCCCTCACACACACTGTACCCCATCAACTCCCCACCCCCTCACACACACTGTACCCCATCCAACTCCCCACTGCCTCACACACACTGTGCCCCATCCAACTCACTACGCTGTCACACACCCACTGTACCCCATCCAAATCCCCACCCTCACACACACACTGTACCCCATCCAATTCCCCACCCCATCACACACACTGTACCCTATCCAACTCCCCACACTCACACACACACTGTACCCCATCCAACTCCCCACCCCCTCACACATACTGTATCCCATCCAACTCCCCACCCTCTCACACACACTGAACCCCATCCAAATCCCCACCCTCACACACACACTGTACCCCATCCAACTCCCCACCCCCTCACACAAACTCTACCCCATCAACTCCCCACCCCCTCATACACACTGTACCCCATCCAACTCCACACCCACTCACACACACACTGTACCACATCCAACTCCCCAGCCCCACACACACACTGTACCCCATCCAACTCCCCACCCCCTCACACACACTGTACCCCATCCAACTCCCCACTGCCTCACACACACTGCACCCCATCCAACTCCCCACTGCCTCACACACACTGTACCCCATCCAACTCCCTACCGCCTCACACACACACTGTACCCCATCCAACTCCCCAGCCTCACACACACACTGTACCCCATCCAACTCCCCACCCCCTCACACACACTGTACCCCATCCAACTCCACACCCCCTCACACACACTTTACCTCATCCAACTCGCCACTCTCACACACAATGTACCCCATCCAACTACCCACCTGCTCATACACACACTGTACCCTATCCAACTCCACACCCTCACACACACACTGTATCCCATCCAACTCCCCACCCCCTCACACACACACTGTACCCCATCCAACTCCCCAACCCCTCACACACACTACCCCATCCAACTCCCCACCCCCCCTCACACACTGCACCCCATCCAATTCCACCGCCTCACACACACACTGTACCTCATCCAACTACCCATCCCCTCACACACACTGTACCACATCCAACTCCCCACCCCCTCACACACACTCTAACCCATCCAACTCCCCACCCCCTCACAAACACTGTACCCCATCCAACTCCCCACCCCCTCACACACACTGTACCCCATCCAAATCCCCACCCTCACACACACACTGTACCCCATCCAACTCCCCACCCCCTCACACACACTGTACCCCATCCAATTCCCCACCCTCACACACACACACTGTACCACATCCAACTCCACACCCCCTCACACACACTGTACCCCATCCAACTCCCCACCCCCTCACACACACTGTGCCCCATCCAATTCCCCACCCTCACACACGCTGTACCTCAACCAACTCCCCAACACCTCACACACACACTGTACCCCATCCAACTCCCCAGCCTCACACACACAATGTACCCCATCCAACTCTCCACCCCCTCACACACACTGCACCCCATCCAACTCCCCAGCCTCACACACACAATGTACCCCATCCAACTCCCCACCCCCTCACACACACTGTACCCCATCCAACTCCCCAACTCTCACACACACACTGTACCCCATCCATCTCCCCACCCCCTCACACATACAGTACCCCATCCAACTCCCCACCCCCTCACACACACTGTACCCCATCCAACTCCCCACCCGCTCACACACACTGTACACCATCCAATTCCCCAACCCCTCACACACTGTACCCCATCCAACTCCCCATCCCCTCACACAGACACTGTACCCCATCCAACTCCCCACCCCCTCACACACACACTGTACCCCAACCAACTCCCCACCCCCTCACACATACTGTACCCCATTCAAATCCTCACCCTCACACACACACTGTAACCCATTCAACTCCCCACCCCCTCACACACTCTGTACCACATCCAACTCCCCATCCACTTTCACAGACTGTACCCCATCCAACTCCCCACCCCCTCACACACACTGTACCCCATCCAACTCCACAACCCCTCACACACACACTGTACCCCATCCAACTCCCCACCCCCTCTCACACACTGTACCTCATCCAACGCCCCAACCCCTCACACACACTGTACCCCATCCATCACTCCACCCCCTCACACACACTGTACCCAGCCAACTCCTCACCTCTCAAACTCAATGTACAGCATCCAACTCCCCACCATCACACACACACTATACCCGATCCAACTCCCTAATCCCTCACACACACTGTACCCATCAACTCCCCACCCCCTCACACACACTGTACCCCATCCAAATACTCACCCTCACACACACACTGTAACCCATTCAACTACCCACCCCCTCACACACACTGTACCCCATCAACTCCCCACCCCCTCACACACACTGTACCCCATCCAACTCCCCACCCTCACACACACTGAACGCCATGCAACTGCCCACGCCCTTACACACACACTGTACCCCATCCGACTCCCCACCCGCTCACACACACACACTGTACACCATCCAAATCCCCACCCCCACACACTGTACCCCATCCAACTCCCCACCCCCTCACACACACTGTACCCCATCCAACTCCCCACCCCCTCACACACACACTATACCCCATCCAACAACCCACCCTCTCACACACACTGTACTGCATCCAAATCCCCACCCCCACACACACACACTGTACCCCATCCAACTCCCCATCCACTTTCACACACTGTACCCCATCCAACTCCCCACCCCCTCACACACACTATACCCCATCAACTCCCCACCCCCTCACACACACTGTACCCCATCCAACTCCACACCCTCTCACACACACACTGTACCCCATCCAACTCCCCACCCCCTCTCACACACTGTACCTCATCCAACCCCCCAACCCCTCACACACACTGTACCCCATCCATCACTCCACCCTCTCACACACACTGTACCCCAGCCAACTCCTCACCTCTCACACTCAATGTACAGCATCCAACTCCCCACCATCACATACACACTATACCCGATCCAACTCCCTAATCCCTCACACACACTGTACCCCATCAACTCCCCACCCCCTCACACACACTGTACCCCATCCAACTCCCCACCCTCACACACACTGAACCCCATGCAACTGCCCACGCCCTCACACACACACTGTAACCCATCCAACTCCTCACCCCCTCACACACACTGTACCCCATCCAACTCCCCAACCTCACACACACTGAGCCCCATGTAACTGCCCACCCCCTCACACACACACTGTACCCCATCCAACTCCCCACCCCCACACACACAGTCTCCCATCCAACTCCCCACCCCCTCACACACACTGTACCCCATCCAACTCACCACCCCTTCACACACACTGTACCCCATCCAACTCCCCACACCCTCACACACACTGTACCCCATCCAACTCCCCAGCCCTCACACACACTGTACCCCATCCAACTCCCATCACACACTCTGTACCTCATCCAACTCCCCAACCCCTCACACACTCTGTATCCCATCAAACTCCCCACTCCCTCACATACACTGTACCCCATCCAACTCCCATCACACACACTGTACCTCATCCAACTCCCCATCCACTCACACACACTGTATCCCATCCAACTCCCCACCCTCACATACACACTGTACCCCGTCCAACTCCCCACCCTCACACACACACTGTACCTGATCCAAATCCCTACCCCCTCACACACACTGTACCCCATCCAGCTCCCCACCCTCACATACACACTGTACCCCGTCCAACTCCCCAGCCCCTCACACACACTGTACCCCATCCAATTCCCCACCCCCTCACACACACTGTACCCCATCCAACTCCACACCCACTCACACACACACTGTACCACATCCAACTCCCCAGCCCCACACACACACTGTACCCCATCCAACTCCCCACCCCCTCACACACACTGTACCCCATTCAACTCCCCACCCTCACACACACTGTACCCCATCCAATTCCCCATCCCGTCACACACACTGTACCCCATCCAACTCCCCACTGCCTCACACACACAGCACCCCATCCAACTCCCCACTGCCTCACACACACTGTGCCCCATCCAACTCACTACGCTGTCACACACCCACTGTACCCCATCCAAATCCCCACCCTCACACACACACTGTACCCCATCCAATTCCCCACCCCATCACACACACTGTACCCTATCCAACTCCCCACACTCACACACACACTGTACCCCATCCAACTCCCCACCCCCTCACACATACTGTATCCCATCCAACTCCCCACCCTCTCACACACACTGTACCCCATCCAACTCCCCACCCGCTCACACACACTGTACACCATCCAATTCCCCACCCCCTCACACACTGTACCCCATCCAACTCCCCACCCTCACACACACACTGTACCCCATCCAACTCCCCACCCCATCACACACACATTGTACCCCAACCAACTCCCCACCCCCTCACACACACTGTACCCCATCCAAATCCTCACCCTCACACACACACTGTAACCCATTCACACACACTGTACCCCATCCAACTCCCCACCCCCACACACACACACTGTACCCCATCCAACTCCCCACCCACCCTCACACACACTGTACCCCATCCAACTCCCCACCTCCTCACACACACTCTGTACCCCATCCAACTCTCCACCCCCACACACACACACTGTACCCCATCCAACTCCCCACCCACTCTCACACACTGTACCCCATCCAACTCCCCACCCCCTCACACACACTGTACCACATCCAAAACCCCACCCTCCACACACTGTAACACATTCATCACCCTACCCCCTCACACTCACTGTACCCCATCAAACTCCCACCACCTCACATACACTGTACCCCATCCAACTCCCCAGCCTCACACACACTGTTCCCCATCCAACTCCCCACCCCGTCACACACACTGTACCCCATCCAATTCCTCATCCCCTCACACACACACTGTACCACATCCAACTCCCCACCCTCACACACACTGTACCCCATCCATCACCCCACCCCCTCACACACACTGAACCCCATCAACTCCCCACCCCCTCACACACACTGTACCCGATCCATCACCCCACCATCACAACACACTGTACCCCATCCATCACCCCACCCCCTCACACACACTGTACCCCATCAACTCCCCAACCCCTCACACACACTGTACCCCATCCAACTCCCCACCCTCACACACACACTGTACCCCATCAACTCCCCACCCCCTCACACACACTGTACCCCATCCAACTCCCGACCCCCTCACACTCAGTGTACCCCATCCAACTCCCCACCCTCACACACACTGAACCCCATCAAACTCCCACACCCTCACACACACTGTACCCATGCAACTCCGTACCCTCACAAACACACTGTACCCCATCCATCTCCCCACCTCCTCACTCACACTGTACCCCATCCAACTCCCCACCCCTTCACACACACTGTACCCCATCCAAATCCTCACATCTTCACACACACTGTACCCCATCCAACTCCCCAACCCCACACACACACTGTACCGCATCCAACTCCCCAGCCCCTCACACACACTGTACCCCATCCAACTCCCCACCCCCTCACACACACACTGTACCACATCCAACTCCCCACCCCCACACACACACTGTACCGCATCCAACTCCCCAGCCCCTCACACACACTGTACCCCATCCAACTCCCCATCCCCTCACACACACTGTACCCCATCCAACTCCCCACACCCTCACACACACTGTACCCCATCCAACTCCCCACCCTCACACACACTGAACCCCATCCAACTCCTCACCCTCACACACACACTGTACCCCATCCAAATCCGCACCCTCACACACACACTGTATCCCATCCAACTCCCCACCCCCTCACACACACTGTACCCCATTCAACTCCACACCCACTCACACACACACTGTACCCCATCCAACTCCACAACCCCTCACACACACACTGTACCACATCCAACTCCGCACCCCCACACACACACTGAACCCCATCCAACTCCCCACCCCCTCACACACACTGTACCCCATCCAATTCCCCACCCCCTCACACACACTGTACCCCATTCAACTCCCCACCCTCACACACTGAACCCCATCCAACTCCCCACCCTCACACACACACTGTACCCCATCCAACTCCCCACCCCCTCACATACACTCTACCCCATCAACTCCCCCCCCTCATACACACTGTACCCCATCCAACTCCACACCCACTCACACACACACTGTACCACATCCAACTCCCCACCCCCACACACACACTGTACCGCATCCAACTCCCCAGCCCCTCACACACACTGTACCCCATCCAACTCCCCATCCCCTCACACACACTGTACCCCATCCAACGCCCCACCCCCTCACACACACTGTAGCCCATCCAATTCCCCACCCCCTCACACACACTGTACCCCATCCAACTCCCCACCCTCACACACACTATACCCCAGCCAACAACCCACCCTCTCACACACACTGTACTGCATCCAAATCCCCACCCCCACACACACACACTGTACCCCATCCAACTCCCCACCCACTCTCACACACTGTACTCCATCCAACTCCCCACCCCCTCACACACACTGTACCCCATCCAACTCCACACCCACTCACACACACACTGTACCCCATCCAACTCCCCACCCCCTCTCACACATTGTACCTCATCCAACCCCCCAAACCCTCACACACACTGTACCCCAGCCAACTCCTCACCTCTCACACTCAATGTACAGCATCCAACTCCCCACCATCACACACACACTATACCCGATCCAACTCCCTAATCCCTCACACACACTGTACCCCATCAACTCCCCACCCCCTCACACACACTGTACCCCATCCAACTCCCCACCCTCACACACACACTGTACCCCGTCCAACTCCCCACCCGCTCACACACACTGTACCCCATCCAATTCCCCACCCCCTCACACACACTGTACCCCATCCAACTCCCCACCCTCACACACACTGAACCCCATCCAACTCCTCACCCTCACACACACACTGTACCCCATCCAAATCCGCACCCTCACACACACACTGTACCCCATCCAACTCCCCACCCCCTCACACACACTGTACCCCATTCAACTCCACACCCACTCACACACACACTGTACCCCATCCAACTCCCCACCCCCTCACACACACACTGTACCACATCCAACTCCCCACCCCCACACACACACTGAACCCCATCCAACTCCCCACCCCCTCACACACACTGTACCCCATCCAATTCCCCACCCCCTCACACACACTGTACCCCATTCAACTCCCCACCCTCACACACTGAACCCCATCCAACTCCCCACCCTCACACACACACTGTACCCCATCCAACTCCCCACCCCCTCACATACACTCTACCCCATCAACTCCCCCCCCCTCATACACACTGTACCCCATCCAACTCCACACCCACTCACACACACACTGTACCACATCCAACTCCCCAGCCCCACACACACTCTGTACCCCATCCAACTCCCCACCCCCTCACACACACTGTACCCCATTCAACTCCCCACCCTCACACACACTGTACCCCATCCAACTCCCCACCCTCACATACACACTGTACCCCGTCCAGCTCCCCACCCCCTCACACACACTGTACCCCATCCAATTCCCCACCCCCTCACACACACTGTACCCCATCCAATTCCCCATCCCGTCACACACACTGTACCCCATCCAACTCCCCACTGCCTCACACACACAGCACCCCATCCAACTCCCCACTGCCTCACACACACTGTACCCCATCCAACTCACTACCCCCTCACACACACACACTGTACCCCATCCAAATCCCCACCCTCACACACACACTGTACCCCATCCAATTCCCCACCCCATCACACACACTGCACCCTATCCAACTCCCCACACTCACACACACACTGTACCCCATCCAACTCCCCAACCCTCACACACACACACTGTACCCCATGCAACTCTCCACCCCCTCACACATACTGTATCCCATCCAACTCCCCACCCCCTCACACACACTGTACCCCATCCAACTCCCCACCCGCTCACACACACTGTACACCATCCAATTCCCCACCCCCTCACACACTGTACCCCATCCAACTCCCCACCCCATCACACACACATTGTACCCCAACCAACTCCCCACCCCCTCACACACACTGTACCCCATCCAAATCCTCACCCTCACACACACACTGTAACACATTCACACACACTGTACCCCATCCAACTCCCCACCCGCTCACACACACACTGTACCCCATCCAACTCCCCACCTCCTCACACACACTCTGTACCCCATCCAACTCTCCACCCCCACACACACACACTGTACCCCATCCAACTCCCCACCCACTCTCACACACTGTACCCCATCCAACTCCCCACCCCCTCACACACACTGTACCACATCCAAAACCCCACCCTCCACACACTGTAACACATTCATCACCCTACCCCCTCACACACACTGTACCCCATCCAACTCCCCACCCCCTCACACACACACTATACCCCATCCAACAACCCACCCTCTCACACACACTGTACTGCATCCAAATCCCCACCCCCACACACACACATTGTACCCCATCCAACTCCCCACCCAATTTCACACACTGTACCCCATCCAACTCCCCACCCCCTCACAAACACTATACCCCATCAACGCTCCACCCCCTCACACACACTGTACCCCATCCAACTCCCCACCCCCTCTCACACACTGTACCTCATCCAACCCCCCAACCCCTCACACACACTGTACCCCATCCAACTCCCACCACCTCACATACACTGTACCCCATCCAACTCCCCAGCCTCACACACACTGTTCCCCATCCAACTCCCCACCCCGTCACACACACTGTACCCCATCCAATTCCTCATCCCCTCACGCACACACTGTACCACATCCAACTCCCCACCCTCACACACACTGTACCCCATCCATCACCCCACCCCCTCACACACACTGTACCCCATCAACTCCCCACCCCCTCACACACACTGTACCCGATCCATCACCCCACCATCACAACACACTGTACCCCATCCATCACCCCACCCCCTCACACACACTGTACCCCATCAACTCCCCACCCCCTCACACACACTGTACCCCATCCAACTCCCCACCCTCACACACACACTGTACCCCATCAACTCCCCACCCCCTCACACACACTGTACCCCATCCAACTCCCGACCCCCTCACACTCAGTGTACCCCATCCAACTCCCCACCCTCACACACACTGAACCCCATCCAACTCCCCACCCCCACACACACACTGTATCCCATCCAACTCCCACACCCTCACACACACTGTACCCATGCAACTCCGTACCCTCACAAACACACTGTACCCCATCCAACTCCCCACCTCCTCACACACACTGTACCCCATCCAACTACCCAAACCTTCACACACACTGTACCCCATCCAACTCCCCACCCCCTCACACACACTGTACCCGATCCAACTCCCCACCCTCACACACACACTGTACCCCATCCAACTCCCCACCCCCTCACACACACACTGTACCCCATCCAACTACCCAACCCTTCACACACACTGTACCCCATCCAACTCCCCACCCCCTCATACACACTGTACCCCATCCAACTCCCCACCCTCACACACACTGAACCCCATCAACTCCCCACCCCCTCACACACACTGTACCCCATCCAACTCCCCACCCTCACACACACACTGTACCCCATCCAACTCCCCACCCCCTCACACACACACTGTACCCCATCCAACTCCCCACCCTCACATACACACTGTACCCCGTCCAGCTCCCCACCCCCTCACACACACTGAACCTCATGTAACTGCCCACCCCCTCACACACACACTGTACCCCATCCAACTCCCCACCCCCACACACACTGTATCCCATCCATCTCCCCACCCCCTCACACACACTGTACCCCATCCAACTCCCCACCCCCTCACACACACTGTACCCCATCCAACTCCCCACTGCCTCACACACACTGTACCCCATCCAACTCCCCAGCCCTCACACACATTGTACCCCATCCAACTCCCATCACACACACTGTACCTCATCCAACTCCCCAACCCCTCACACACTCTGTATCCCATCAAACTCCCCACTCCCTCACATACACTGTACCCCATCCAACTCCCCACCCTCACACACACTGAACCCCATCCAACTCCCCACATCCTCACACACACTGTACCCCATCCAACTACCCAACACTTCACACACACTGTACCCCATCCAACTCCCCATCCCCACACACACACTGTAACGCATCCAACTCCCCAGCCCCTCACACACACTGTACCCCATCCAACTCCCCATCCCCTCACACAGACTGTACCCCATCCAACTCCCCACACCCTCACACACACTGTACCCCATCCAACTCCCCACACCCTCACACACACTGTACCCCATCCAACTCCCATCACACACACTGTACCTCATCCAACTCCCCAACCCCTCACACACTCTGTATCCCATCAAACTCCCCACTCCCTCACACACACTGTACCCAATCCAACTCCCCACCCTCACACACACTGTACCCCATCCAACTCCCCACACCCTCACACACACTGTGCCCATTCAACTCCCCATCCCCTCACACACACTGTATCCAATCCAACTCCCCACCCTCACACACACTGAACCCCATGCAACTGCCCACCCCCTCACACACACACTGTACCCCATCCAACTCCCCACCCTCAAACACACACACTGTACCACATCCAACTCCCCACCCCCTCACACACGCTGCACCCCATCCAACTCCCCACTGCCTCACAGACACTGTACCACATCCAACACCCCACCCCCACACACACACACTGTACCACATCCAACTCCCCACCCCCTCAAACACGCTGTACCCCATCCAACTCCCCACTGCCTCACACACACTGTCCCCATCCAACTCCACACCCCCTCACACACACTGTACCCCATCCAACTCCCATCACACACACTGTACCTCATCCAACTCCCCAACCCCTCACACGCGCTGTATCGCATCCAACTCCCCACCCCCTCAAACACGCTGTACCCCATCCAACTCCCCACTGCCTCACACACACTGTCCCCATCCAACTCCACACCCCCACACACACACTGTACACCATCCAATTCCCCACACCCTCACACACACTGTACCCCATCCAACTCCCCACCCTCACACACACTGTACCCCATCTAACTCCCCACCCCCTCACACACACTGTGCCCCATCCAACTCCCCATCCTCACACACACTGTACCCCATCCAACTCCCTACCCGCTCACACACACTGTACACCATCCAATTCCCCACCCCCTCACACACTGTACCCCATCCAACTCCCCACCCTCACACACACAATGTACCCCATTCAACTCCCCACGCCCTCACACACACTGTACCCCATCCAACTCCCCACCCGCTCACACACACACTGTACCCCATCCAAATCCCCACCCCCACACACACACACTGTACCCCATCCAACTCCCCACCCACTCTCACACACTGTACCCCATCCAACTCCCCACCCCCTCACACACACTGTACCCCATCCAACACCCCACCCTCACACACACTGTACCCCATCCAACTCCCCACACCCTCACATACACTGTTACCCATCCAACACCCCACCCTCCACACACAGTAACACATTCATCACCCTACCCCCTCACACACACTGTACCCCATCCAACTCACCACCCTCACACACACTGTACCCCATCCAACTCCCTACCCGCTCACACACACTGTACACCATCCAATTCCCAGCCTCACACACACACTGTACCCCAGCCAACTCCTCACCTCTCACACTCAATGTACAGCATCCAACTCCCCACTATCACACACACACTATACCCGATCCAACTCCCTAATCCCTCAGACACACTGTACCACATACAACTGCCCACCCTCTCACACACACTGTATCCCATCCAACTCCCCACCCCCTCACACACACTGTACCCCATCCAACTCCCCACCCTCACACACACACTGTACCCCATCCAACACCCCACCCCTCACACACACACTGTACCACATACAACTCCCCACCCCCTCACACACACACTGTACCCCATTCAACTCCCCACCCCCTCACACACACTCTACCCCATCCAAATCCCCACCCCCTCACACACACTGTACCCCATCCATCTCCCCAACCCCTCACACACATTGTACCCCATCCAACTCCCCACCCCCTCACACACACTGTACCACATCCAAATCCCCAGCCTCACACACACACTGTACCCCATCCAACTCCCCACCCCCTCACACACACTGTACCCCATCCAACTCCCCACCCCCTCATACACACTGTACCCCATCCAACTCCACACCCACTCACACACACACTGTACCACATCCAACTCCCCAGCCCCACACACACACTGTACCCCATCCAACTCCCCACCCCCTCACACACACTGTACCCCATTCAACTCCCCACCCTCACACACACTGTACCCCATCCAACTCCCCACCCTCACATACACACTGTACCCCGTCCAGCTCCCCACCCCCTCACACACACTGTACCCCATCCAATTCCCCACCCCCTCACACACACTGTACCCCATCCAATTCCCCATCCCGTCACACACACTGTACCCCATCCAAATCCCCACTGCCTCACACACACAGCACCCCATCCAACTCCCCACTGCCTCACACACACTGTACCCCATCCAACTCACTACCCCCTCACACACACACTGTACCCCATCCAAATCCCCACCCTCACACACACACTGTACCCCATCCAATTCCCCACCCCATCACACACACTGCACCCTATCCAACTCCCCACACTCACACACACACTGTACCCCATCCAACTCCCCAACCCTCACACACACACTGTACCCCATGCAACTCTCCACCCCCTCACACATACTGTATCCCATCCAACTCCCCACCCCCTCACACACACTGTACCCCATCCAACTCCCCACCCGCTCACACACACTGTACACCATCCAATTCCCCACCCCCTCACACACTGTACCCCATCCAACTCCCCACCCTGACACACACACTGTACCCCATCCAACTCCCCACCCTGACACACACACTGTACCCCATCCAACTCCCCACCCCATCACACACACATTGTACCCCAACCAACTCCCCACCCCCACACACACACTGTACCCCATCCAAATCCTCACCCTCACACACACACTGTAACCCATTCACACACACTGTACCCCATCCAACTCCCCACCCGCTCACACACACACTGTACCCCATCCAACTCCCCACCCCCACACACACACACTGTACCCCATCCAACTCCCCACCCCCTCACACACACTGTACCACATCCAACACCCCACCCTCACACACACTGTACCCCATCCAACTCCCCACCTCCTCACACAAACTCTGTACCCCATCCAACTCTCCACCCCCACACACACACACTGTACCCCATCCAACTCCCCACCCACTCTCACACACTGTACCCCATCCAACTCACCATCCCCTCACACACACTGTACCACATCCAAAACCCCACCCTCCACACACTGTAACACATTCATCACCCTACCCCCTCACACACACTGTACCCCATCCAACTCCCCACCCCCTCACACACACACTATACCCCATCCAACAACCCACCCTCTCACACACACTGTACTGCATCCAAATCCCCACCCACACACACACACTGTACCCCATCCAACTCCCCACCCCCTCACAAACACTATACCCCATCAACGCCCCACCCCCTCACACACACTGTACCCCATCCAACTCCCCACCCCTTCTCACACACTGTACCTCATCCAACCCCCCAACCCCTCACACACACTGTACCCCATCCAACTCCCACCACCTCACATACACTGTACCCCATCCAACTCCCCAGCCTCACACACACTGTTCCCCATCCAACTCCCCACCCCGTCACACACACTGTACCCCATCCAATTCCTCATCCCCTCACACACACACTGTACCACATCCAACTCCCCACCCTCACACACACTGTACCCCATCCATCACCCCACCCCCTCACACACACTGTACCCCATCAACTCCCCACCCCCTCACACTGTACCCGATCCATCACCCCACCATCACAACACACTGTACCCCATCCATCACCCCACCCCCTCACACACACTGTACCCCATCAACTCCCCACCCCCTCACACACACTGTACCCGATCCATCACCCCACCATCACAACACACTGTACCCCATCCATCACCCCACCCCCTCACACACACTGTACCCCATCAACTCCCCACCCCCTCACACACACTGTACCCCATCCAACTCCCCACCCTCACACACACACTGTTCCCCATCCAACTCCCCACCCCCTCACACACACACTGTACCCCATCCAACTCCCGACCCCCTCACACTCAGTGTACCCCATCCAACTCCCTACCCTCACACACACTGAACCCCATCCAACTCCCCACCCCCACACACACACTGTATCCCATCCAACTCCCACACCCTCACACACACTGTACCCCATCCAACTACCACACCCTCACACACACACTGTACCCATGCAACTCCGTACCCTCACAAACAACACTGTACCCCATCCAACTACCCAACCCTTCACACACACTGTACCCCATCCAACTCCCCATCCCCACACACACACTGTACCGCATCCAACTCCCCAGCCCCTCACACACACTGTACCCCATCCAACTCCCCATCCCCTCACACACACTGTACCCCATCCAACTCCCCACACCCTCACACACACTGTACCCCATCCAACTCCCATCACACACACTGTACCTCATCCAACTCCCCAACCCCTCACACACTCTGTATCCCATCAAACTCCCCACTCCCTCACACACACTGTACCCAATCCAACTCCCCACCCTCACACACACTGTACCCCATCCAACTCCCCACACCCTCACACACACTGTGCCCATTCAACTCCCCATCCCCTCACACACACTGTATCCCATCCAACTCCCCACCCCCTCACACTCACTGTACAGCAACCAACTCCCCACCATCACACACACACTGTACCTGATCCAAGTCCCTACCCCCTCACACACACTGTACCCCATCCAACTCCCCACCCTCACACACACACTGTACCCCATCCAACTCCCCACCCCCTCACACACGCTGCACCCCATCCAACTCCCCACTGCCTCACAGACACTGTACCACATCCAACACCCCACCCCCACACACACACACTGTACCACATCCAACTCCCCACCCCCTCAAACACGCTGTACCCCATCCAACTCCCCACTGCCTCACACACACTGTCCCCATCCAACTCCACACCCCCTCACACACACTGTACCCCATCCAACTCCCATCACACACACTGTACCTCAACCAACTCCCCAACCCCTCACACGCGCTGTATCGCATCCAACTCCCCACCCCCTCAAACACGCTGTACCCCATCCAACTCCCCACTGCCTCACACACACTGTCCCCATCCAACTCCACACCCCCACACACACACTGTACACCATCCAATTCCCCACACCCTCACACACACTGTACCCCATCCAACTCCCCACCCTCACACACACTGTACCCCATCTAACTCCCCACCCCCTCACACACACTGTGCCCCATCCAACTCCCCATCCTCACACACACTGTACCTCAGCCAACAACCCACCCCCTCACACACACACACTGTAACCCATCCAACTCCCCACCCTCATACACACTGTACCCCATCCAACTCCCTACCCGCTCACACACACTGTACACCATCCAATTCCCCACCCCCTCACACACTGTACCCCATCCAACTCCCCACCCTCACACACACAATGTACCCCATTCAACTCCCCACGCCCTCACACACACTGTACCCCATCCAACTCCCCACCCGCTCACACACACACTGTACCCCATCCAAATCCCCACCCCCACACACACACACTGTACCCCATCCAACTCCCCACCCACTCTCACACACTGTACCCCATCCAACTCCCCACCCCCTCACACACACTGTACCCCATCCAACACCCCACCCTCACACACACTGTACCCCATCCAACTCCCAGCCTCACACACACACTGTACCCCAGCCAACTTCTCACCTCTCACACTCAATGTACAGCATCCAACTCCCCACTATCACACACACACTATACCCGATCCAACTCCCTAATCCCTCAGACACACTGTACCACATACAACTGCCCACACTCTCACACACACTGTATCCCATCCAACTCCCCACCCCCTCACACACACTGTACCCCATCCAACTCCCCACCCTCACACACACACTGTACCCCATCCAACACCCCACCCCTCACACACACACTGTACCACATACAACTCCCCACCCCCTCACACACACACTGTACCCCATTCAACTCCCCACCCCCTCACACACACTCTACCCCATCCAAATCCCCACCCCCTCACACACACTGTACCCCATCCATCTCCCCAACCCCTCACACACATTGTACCCCATCCAACTCCCCACCCCCTCACACACACTGTACCACATCCAAATCCCCAGCCTCACACACACACTGTACCCCATCCAACTCCCCACCCCCTCACACACACTCTACCCCATCTAACTCACCACCCTCACACACACTGTACCCCATCTAACTCCCCACCCTCTCAAACACACTGTACCCCATCCAACTCCCCAACCCCTCACACACACTCTACCCCATCCAAATCCCCACCCCCTCACACACTCTGTACCCCATCCAACTCCCCACCCCCTCACACACACACTGTACCCCATGCAACTCCCCACCCCCTCACACACACTGTACCCCATCCAACTCCCACCCCCTCACACACACTCTCCCCCATCCAACTCCCCACCCCCTCACACACACTGTACCCCATCCAAATCCCCACCCCCTCACACACACTGTACCCCATCCAACTCCCCACGCCCTCACACACACTACCCATCCAACTCCCCACCCTCATACACACTGTACCCCATCCAACTCCCTACCCGCTCACACACACTGTACACCATCCAATTCCCCACCCCCTCACACACTGTACCCCATCCAACTCCCCACCCTCACACACACAATGTACCCCATTCAACTCCCCACGCCCTCACACACACTGTACCCCATCCAACTCCCCACCCGCTCACACACACACTGTACCCCATCCAAATCCCCACCCCCACACACACACACTGTACCCCATCCAACTCCCCACCCACTCTCACACACTGTACCCCATCCAACTCCCCACCCCCTCACACACACTGTACCCCATCCAACACCCCACCCTCACACACACTGTACCCCATCCAACTCCCAGCCTCACACACACACTGTACCCCAGCCAACTTCTCACCTCTCACACTCAATGTACAGCATCCAACTCCCCACTATCACACACACACTATACCCGATCCAACTCCCTAATCCCTCAGACACACTGTACCACATACAACTGCCCACACTCTCACACACACTGTATCCCATCCAACTCCCCACTGCCTCACAGACACTGTACCACATCCAACACCCCACCCCCACACACACACACTGTACCACATCCAACTCCCCACCCCCTCAAACACGCTGTACCCCATCCAACTCCCCACTGCCTCACACACACTGTCCCCATCCAACTCCACACCCCCTCACACACACTGTACCCCATCCAACTCCCATCACACACACTGTACCTCATCCAACTCCCCAACCCCTCACACGCGCTGTATCGCATCCAACTCCCCACCCCCTCAAACACGCTGTACCCCATCCAACTCCCCACTGCCTCACACACACTGTCCCCATCCAACTCCACACCCCCACACACACACTGTACACCATCCAATTCCCCACACCCTCACACACACTGTACCCCATCCAACTCCCCACCCTCACACACACTGTACCCCATCTAACTCCCCACCCCCTCACACACACTGTGCCCCATCCAACTCCCCATCCTCACACACACTGTACCCCATCCAACTCCCCACCCTCATACACACTGTACCCCATCCAACTCCCTACCCGCTCACACACACTGTATCCCATCCAACTCCCCACCCCCTCACACACACTGTACCCCATCCAACTCCCCACCCTCACACACACACTGTACCCCATCCAACACCCCACCCCTCACACACACACTGTACCACATACAACTCCCCACCCCCTCACACACACACTGTACCCCATTCAACACCCCACCCCCTCACACACACTCTACCCCATCCAAATCCCCACCCCCTCACACACACTGTACCCCATCCATCTCCCCAACCCCTCACACACATTGTACCCCATCCAACTCCCCACCCCCTCACACACACTGTACCACATCCAAATCCCCAGCCTCACACACACACTGTACCCCATCCAACTCCCCACCCCCTCACACACACTCTACCCCATCTAACTCACCACCCTCACACACACTGTACCCCATCCAACTCCCCACCCTCTCAAACACACTGTACCCCATCCAACTCCCCAACCCCTCACACACACTCTACCCCATCCAAATCCCCACCCCCTCACACACTCTGTACCCCATCCAACTCCCCACCCCCTCACACACACACTGTACCCCATGCAACACCCCACCCCCTCACACACACTGTACCCCATCCAACTCCCACCCCCTCACACACACTCTCCCCCATCCAACTCCCCACCCCCTCACACACACTGTACCCCATCCAAATCCCCACCCCCTCACACACACTGTACCCCATCCAACTCCCCACCCCCTCACACACACACTGTACCCCATCCAACTCCCCACCCTCTCACACACACACTGTACCCCATCCAATTCCTCACCCTCACACACACTGCACCCCATCCAACTCCCCACGCCCTCACACACACTCTACCGCATCAAACTCCCCACCCCTAACACACACTGTACCCCATCCAACTCCCCACCCCCTCAAACACACTCTACCCCATCCAACTCCCCACCCCCTCACACACACTGTACCCCATCCATCTCCCCACCCCCTCACACACACTATACCCCATCCAACTCCCCACCCCCACACGCACAGTCTACCCCATCCAACTCCCCACCCCCTCACACACACTGTACCCCATCCAACTCCCCACCCTCACACACACCATACTCCATCCAACTCCCCACCCCCTCACACACACAGTACTCCATCCAACTCCCCACCCCCTCACACACACTGTACCCTATCCAACTCCCCACCCCCTCACACACACTGTACCCCAACCATCTCCCCACCCCCTCACACACACTGTACCCCATCCAACTCCCCACCCCCTCACACACACTGTACCCCATCCAAATCCCCACCCTCACACACTCACTGTACCCCATCCAACTCCCCACCCCCTCACACACACTGTACCCCATCCAAATCCCCACACTCACACACACACTGTACCCCATCCAAGTACCCACCCTCATACACACACTGTACCCCATCCAACTCCCCACCCCCTCACACACACACTGTACCCCATCCAACTCCCCACCCTCATACACACACTGTACCCCATCCAACTCCTCATCCCCTCACACACACACTGTACCCCATCCAACTCGCCACCCCCTCACACACACACTGTACCCCATCCAACTCCCCACCCTCATACACACACTGTACCCCATCCAACTCCCCACCCCCTCACACACACTGTACCCCATCCAACTCCCCACCCCCTCACACACACTACCCCATCCAACTCCCCCCCCACACACATTGTACCCCATACAACTCCCCACCCCCTCACACACACACTGTATCCCATCCAACTCCCCACCCCCTCACACACACTGTACCCCATCCAACTCCCCACCCCCTCACACACACTACCCCATCCAACTCCCCCCCCACACACATTGTACCCCATCCAACTCCCCACCCCTTGACATACACTGCACCCCATCCAACTCCCCACCCCCTCACACACACACTGTATCCCATCCAACTCCCCACCCCCTCACACACACACTGTACCCCATCCAACTCCCCACCCCCTCACACACACACTGTACCCCATCTAACTCCCCACCGCCTCACACGCACTGTACCCCATCCAACTCCCCACCCCCTTCCTCACACACTGCACCCCATCCAACTCCCCACCCTCACACACACTGTATCCCATCCAACTCCCCACACCCTCGCACACACACTGTACACCATCCAACTCCCCACCCCCTCACACACACTGTACCCCATCCAACTCCCCACCCCCTCATACACACACTGTGCCCCATCCAACTCCCCACCCTCACACACACTGCACCCCATCCAACTCCCCACCCCCTCACACACACTCTACCCCATCCAACTCCCCACCCCCTTCCTCACACACTGCACCCCATCCAACTCCCCACCCTCACACACACTGTATCCCATCCAACTCCCCACACCCTCGCACACACACTGTACACCATCCAACTCCCCACCCCCTCACACATACACTGTACCCCATCCAACTCCCCACCCTCATACACACACTGTACCCCATCCAACTCCCCACCCCCTCACACACTGTACCCCATCCAACTCCCCACCCCCTCACACACACTATCCCATCCAACTCCCCCCCCACACACATTGTACCCCATACAACTCCCCACCCCCTCACACACACACTGTATCCCATCCAACTCCCCACCCCCTCACACACACTGTACCCCATCCAACTCCCCACCCTCATACACACACTGTACCCCATCCAACTCCCCACCCCCTCACACACACTGTACCCCATCCAACTCCCCACCCCCTCACACACACTACCCCATCCAACTCCCCCCCCACACACATTGTTCCCCATACAACTCCCCACCCCCTCACACACACACTGTATCCCATCCAACTCCCCACCCCCTCACACACACTGTACCCCATCCAACTCCCCACCCCCTCACACACACTACCCCATCCAACTCCCCCCCCACACACATTGTACCCCATCCAACTCCCCACCCCTTGACATACACTGCACCCCATCCAACTCCCCACCCCCTCACACACACACTGTATCCCATCCAACTCCCCACCCCCTCACACACACACTGTACCCCATCCAACTCCCCACCCCCTCACACACACACTGTACCCCATCTAACTCCCCACCGCCTCACACGCACTGTACCCCATCCAACTCCCCACCCCCTTCCTCACACACTGCACCCCATCCAACTCCCCACCCTCACACACACTGTATCCCATCCAACTCCCCACACCCTCGCACACACACTGTACCCCATCCAACTCCCCACCCCCTCAAACACACTCTACCCCATCCAACTCCCCACCCCCTCACACATACTGTACCCCATCCATCTCCCCACCCCCTCACACACACTATACCCCATCCAACTCCCCACCCCCACACGCACAGTCTACCCCATCCAACTCCCCACCCCCTCACACACACTGTACCCCATCCAACTCCCCACCCTCACACACACCATACTCCATCCAACTCCCCACCCCCTCACACACACAGTACTCCATCCAACTCCCCACCCCCTCACACACACTGTACCCTATCCAACTCCCCACCCCCTCACACACACTGTACCCCAACCATCTCCCCACCCCCTCACACACACTGTACCCCATCCAACTCCCCACCCCCTCACACACACTGTACCCCATCCAAATCCCCACCCTCACACACTCACTGTACCCCATCCAACTCCCCACCCCCTCACACACACTGTACCCCATCCAAATCCCCACACTCACACACACACTGTACCCCATCCAAGTCCCCACCCTCATACACACACTGTACCCCATCCAACTCCCCACCCCCTCACACACACACTGTACCCCATCCAACTCCCCACCCTCATACACACACTGTACCCCATCCAACACCTCATCCCCTCACACACACACTGTACCCCATCCAACTCGCCACCCCCTCACACACACACTGTACCCCATCCAACTCCCCCCCCTCATACACACACTGTACCCCATCCAACTCCCCACCCCCTCACACACACTGTACCCCATCCAACTCCCCACCCCCTCACACACACTACCCCATCCAACTCCCCCCCCACACACATTGTACCCCATACAACTCCCCACCCCCTCACACACACACTGTATCCCATCCAACTCCCCACCCCCTCACACACACTGTACCCCATCCAACTCCCCACCCCCTCACACACACTACCCCATCCAACTCCCCCCCCACACACATTGTACCCCATCCAACTCCCCACCCCTTGACATACACTGCACCCCATCCAACTCCCCACCCCCTCACACACACACTGTATCCCATCCAACTCCCCACCCCCTCACACACACACTGTACCCCATCCAACTCCCCACCCCCTCACACACACACTGTACCCCATCTAACTCCCCACCGCCTCACACGCACTGTACCCCATCCAACTCCCCACCCCCTTCCTCACACACTGCACCCCATCCAACTCCCCACCCTCACACACACTGTATCCCATCCAACTCCCCACACCCTCGCACACACACTGTACACCATCCAACTCCCCACCCCCTCACACACACTGTACCCCATCCAACTCCCCACCCCCTCATACACACACTGTGCCCCATCCAACTCCCCACCCTCACACACACTGCACCCCATCCAACTCCCCACCCCCTCACACACACTCTACCCCATCCAACTCCCCACCCCCTTCCTCACACACTGCACCCCATCCAACTCCCCACCCTCACACACACTGTATCCCATCCAACTCCCCACACCCTCGCACACACACTGTACACCATCCAACTCCCCACCCCCTCACACACACACTGTACCCCATCCAACTCCCCACCCTCATACACACACTGTACCCCATCCAACTCCCCACCCCCTCACACACTGTACCCCATCCAACTCCCCACCCCCTCACACACACTACCCCATCCAACTCCCCCCCCACACACATTGTACCCCATACAACTCCCCACCCCCTCACACACACACTGTATCCCATCCAACTCCCCACCCCCTCACACACACTGAACCCCATCCAACTCCCCACCCTCATACACACACTGTACCCCATCCAACTCCCCACCCCCTCACACACACTGTACCCCATCCAACTCCCCACCCCCTCACACACACTACCCCATCCAACTCCCCCCCCACACACATTGTACCCCATACAACTCCCCACCCCCTCACACACACACTGTATCCCATCCAACTCCCCACCCCCTCACACACACTGTACCCCATCCAACTCCCCACCCCCTCACACACACTACCCCATCCAACTCCCCCCCCACACACATTGTACCCCATCCAACTCCCCACCCCTTGACATACACTGCACCCCATCCAACTCCCCACCCCCTCACACACACACTGTATCCCATCCAACTCCCCACCCCCTCACACACACACTGTACCCCATCCAACTCCCCACCCCCTCACACACACACTGTACCCCATCTAACTCCCCACCGCCTCACACGCACTGTACCCCATCCAACTCCCCACCCCCTTCCTCACACACTGCACCCCATCCAACTCCCCACCCTCACACACACTGTATCCCATCCAACTCCCCACACCCTCGCACACACACTGTACACCATCCAACTCCCCACCCCCTCACACACACTGTACCCCATCCAACTCCCCACCCCCTCATACACACACTGTGCCCCATCCAACTCCCCACCCTCACACACACTGCACCCCATCCAACTCCCCACCCCCTCACACACACTCTACCCCATCCAACTCCCCACCCCCTTCCTCACACACTGCACCCCATCCAACTCCCCACCCTCACACACACTGTATCCCATCCAACTCCCCACACCCTCGCACACACACTGTACACCATCCAACTCCCCACCCCCTCACACACACACTGTACCCCATCCAACTCCCCACCCTCATACACACACTGTACCCCATCCAACTCCCCACCCCCTCACACACTGTACCCCATCCAACTCCCCACCCCCTCACACACACTACCCCATCCAACTCCCCCCCCACACACATTGTACCCCATACAACTCCCCACCCCCTCACACACACACTGTATCCCATCCAACTCCCCACCCCCTCACACACACTGTACCCCATCCAACTCCCCACCCCCTCACACACACTACCCCATCCAACTCCCCCCCCACACACATTGTACCCCATCCAACTCCCCACCCCTTGACATACACTGCACCCCATCCAACTCCCCACCCCCTCACACACACACTGTATCCCATCCAACTCCCCACCCCCTCACACACACACTGTACCCCATCCAACTCCCCACCCCCTCACACACACACTGTACCCCATCCAACTCCCCACCGCCTCACACGCACTGTACCCCATCCAACTCCCCACCCCCTTCCTCACACACTGCACCCCATCCAACTCCCCACCCTCACACACACTGTATCCCATCCAACTCCCCACACCCTCGCACACACACTGTACACCATCCAACTCCCCACCCCCTCACACACACTGTACCCCATCCAACTCCCCACCCCCTCATACACACACTGTGCCCCATCCAACTCCCCACCCTCACACACACTGCACCCCATCCAACTCCCCACCCCCTCACACACACTCTACCCCATCCAACTCCCCACCCCCTTCCTCACACACTGCACCCCATCCAACTCCCCACCCTCACACACACTGTATCCCATCCAACTCCCCACACCCTCGCACACACACTGTACACCATCCAACTCCCCACCCCCTCACACACACTGTACCCCATCCAACTCCCCACCCCCTCATACACACACTGTGCCCCATCCAACTCCCCACCCTCACACACACTGCACCCCATCCAACTCCCCACCCCCTCACACACACTGTACCCCATCCAACTCCCCATCCCCTCACACACACTGTACCCCATCCAACTCCCCATCCCCTCTCACACACTGTACCCCATCCAACTCCCCACCCTCACACACACTGTACCCCATCCAACTCCCCCCTCACATACACTGTACTCCCTCCAACTCCCCACTCTCACAAACACACTGTACCCCATCCAACTCCCCACCCTCACACACACTGTACACCACCCAACTCCCCACCCCCTCACACACACTGTACCCCATCCAACTCCCCATCCCTCACACACACTGTACCCCATCCAACTCCTCACCCCTCACACACACACTGTACACCATCCAACTCTCTGTCCTTTCGCAGATAGTGTCTTCTGCTCCAATGCTTACATTTCATACTGGTGGCCATCTCCCTCACTCTAACTTGTACACTCTTCCCTCCTGCCCAGTTCCAGCTGTTACTCTCACTCAGACACATCAAGCGGGTCTGGGAGTGAATATTGCATAGAGTCTGCTGGCGTGTCAGAGGCAGAAACTGCTTTGTCACTGTTATGTATGAATAATGAGTCTGACGGGATGCTGTGAGCTCAAAGTAAAGTGTGACCTTAGTCTTTTATTGCCTCGTGCCTCTCAGCCAGTGAGGCCTCCTTAAGTACCTGTGCTCCCAAGGGATTGTGGGATCTCTTGGGACTCCAGGAGATGAGCCCTCTGGTGGCTACACAAGGAATATACAGGTTTACATATATAACAACACTCCCCCCCCCCCCACCCCCCCAAGTCAGCAGTGTAACTATTTACAAGGTGAGTCGATGGGCCCTTTCTTTCCCTGGTTGATCGTCTCGGTGCAAATGCTGGTTTTGGTGAGTCGTTTGTTGGGCCCTCGCTGGGCTGCTGTGCAGCTGGCCTTGCTGGACTGCCTGGTGTGGTGAGTCCGGCTGGGCTGCTGCGGGTGATTGCTCAATCTTGAATGCTTCCATACCATGACTAAATCTGCGGCTGTGCCATTTCCACCCCCATGGTGCGCAATTGCAGCCTACTGAGAGCATTGGCAGTTTCATGTGCCTGGCCTGTGGTGAATGGCGTAGTTGTATGTGGATAACGTGAGCATCCATCTCTCGATGCGGGCCGATGCACTCGTATTTATCCCCTTACTTTCAGATAAAAGGAATATCAATGGCTTATGGTCAGTTTCCAATTCAAATTTGAGCCCAAACAGATATCGATGCATTTTCTTTACCCCATAGACACACGCTAACGCCTCTTTTTCAATCATGCTGTCGGCTCTCTCAGCCTTAGACAGACTTCTGGATGCATAAGCAACCGGGTGCAATTTCCCAGATTTATTAGTTTGTTGCAATGCACACCCGATGCCACCGATGCTTGTACCAAACGCTTACAT